>NC_060153.1:22386169-22410936 GCF_021292245.1 Micropterus dolomieu
GGAGAACATTCCACAAACTGGGAGCAACTGAGCAGAAAACCTGCTCTCCCATAATGAGGAGCTTGGTCCTGGTAGGTTTCAGGAGATACAGTATATTGCCAAAGTTCTGGGACAGCCCTCATTAAATTGAGGTATTGCAATCACTTCCATGGTCACAAAGTATATAAAATCATGCACCTCCATTTGTGAAAGACTGGGTCGCTCTCAGAAGCTCAATGAAATTAAGGATGGTACTGTGATAGGTTGCCACCTGTGTCTGGAAACGTGCGTACGCCACTTACCAAGCAAAGGTTGTGATCTATAAAAAACAAACTTGACTGGAAAAAGTGCATCGCGTACATAAACTCTGAACCATGCACATAAAGAGAAGAAATGAGAAAAGGCGACTCACATGGCAGAAGGATGAAACTGTTTGAAATGAAGGCCTACTACTGTGTAAAATATATCAAAATATTAGGCCTACCTCTGAGTAGTATAGGCTTGAAGCCGTTCTAAATAATCATACACTCATTTGATTGATTTTCCCTGAAGTGTGCAATAAAAAAACATAATTTTAGATAATTTGCGGTGCATAAAAAGAACCATGACTGAGGATAATAAACACAAAAGGAGATATCTGTTTTTGCAAAAGAACACCTCGAATATGTTGGACAGTTTAATCAGGAATTAAAAGTAATTTTTTCGAGCAAATACGAGAGCATAGTTTCATGTATTGTTATCACATGTTCGTTTCCTTATCGAGCCAAACGCTGTGCGCCAGTGTGTGGATGTGATGTGCTGCTTGTAAAAACACATTATAGAAAAATAACACTATTTTATTGTCATTTACAACAAGTCATAGTGTAGGCTATTTCTTTTAACTCATCGCTAGCCTCGTTAAGTGAGTGGATTGTTTGTGTAGCCTAAATACATGTTTAAACTCAGGTGGAATGAATCTGGTTTACTCTCTTTTCAAATGAGGGAATCCAAATTAGTACCTGGTCATCCCGTCTTGCATCTGTGTGTCCCCCTCCAGTCAGTGACGTCACTACTCAGCCCGTTCCTGCAGATCAGTTATAAAGGGGTGGACCTCCGGTGCCCCCTTTTCTCCGGTGCACAAGTGTTTCATGAAAGTGCGTTTTTACCCACCGAACAACATGCTTCAGCTTCACCAAAAGGAACGTCAGTGTCACACTGAGTTAAATCTCGTTTTGTAGCTTCTCTGTCAGAGTTTGCCTCCTTTTCTTCATGCAGTCAGGATGTGTTCATATTAATGAGGGGCGTTTCATTGACCATTTATAGGCAACTATGGGGGTTTGAAGGGTCAGACATGGAGCTCCCTCACATGCACCACATTTCAAGTTGATTGTGATTTATAAAAGGGAACTTGCTTACAAGTGTGCGTACACACGGTTTTATAAGTCTGAATATTTTTTTGCCGCCATTATTGGATTTTGGGCGCACATACATTTTTAGTGAGGATTCTACGCACAGTTTTATAAATGAGACCCCTGTTACTGTAGGCGGAGTTAGAGACGTCTCAAAAATGCAATTCGATCCATTTCAATCATCAATAACATTTTTCAATTTAAGAATCTCAGACAACTGCTAATACAGATATTGACCACCCTTAAACATTTCACACCTGTAAGATTGTAAAGCAAGAAAATTAAGTAATTAATTTAATACTTAAATATGAAGTGCAAGGTGGTAATTTCAATGCTTTAGTCATTAATGAATATAATGACACCAAATCACCTCTTATCTGTCCTGGAAATCCTCTCAACTCTCACAGCAGTTATTTGTTTTTTGCAATGTTTAATGTTTTTATTAAAAACAGTGTATGTTGTATTACGTATTAAAGTATTTTTGTATCTTTTTAATGCAAGCAAAAAAAATGTTTTGAGAGAATATTTATCGCACTGTAATCAAGAAAATAAACAGGCCTTTTTTGTGTCACAAAAAGTTTTAATTACTATTATGTCATATTATTTGATTGCAAGTTAAAAAGTTTTCCTTGTGTGTCAGAAAGTTAGGTTAAACCGTGAGAGAGTTTTGCAAGTTGAAAAGCGAGTTTGCGAGTCAAAAATGGTCAAAATAAGATATTCTATTGGTGGGTTTGACTGACCAATCATGGGTTTGCATTTGCCGCATGGCCACGCTCACAATCCCTTCGCTCCGATGGCTCAAGCACTACTGGAGACGGCTTCGTAACGTGTACAGGCTAGATGGCGGTAAGTAGACAATGTCGCTCATTTCAATTGAAATGCTTTTAAATGTAGTATGGCATGATATAATGATTGTTTATATTTACCGTTGGCAAGGTCACAGAGTCCAACACTGTCTGCTTTTATAGAAAGACATATGTATAACAGTTAGCTAAAGTTAGCCGTCTTAGAAAAGTCTGTTTCTCTTACCACCACCAATAGCATCTTCATGATTCCATCACTGAGCGATGAGTCTTTAAAGGCTGCTTTGACCTCAATGCGGTGTACTCCTGTCTTAATGGGAATAATGACGAAAGGTACAGATCGTGTAGTTTGGGGTCCAACATTAACGTTCTGACGATATCTTCCACGTTTAGAGGCTGAACTGCACACATTCTCAGCCTCAATCAGATCCACACGCACCTTAAAACAGGCAGAGATGGAGAGGTGGAAGAAAGAACTGACATTTAGACAATGGTGTGAATCTTTGCAGTCACCAGGTTTAAACCCAATTTAACCTATGGAGATTTTGGACCACCGTGTTCAACATTGCTCATCACCACAATTATCAACACACACACCCACACCCCTATTGAAGCAATACACCAACATTTTTGGAAATGAAGAGAATTTCTTCTTAACGAAGTACAATTCTTCATACTGTACTTGTAATGGCAATTCTTCCTCGCTTTACCTTTACCAATATCTTTGCCATCGTACACAGGTAGGAGTGAAGTTTTTACGCAGACACACAAGATGATTTTCCAGAGAGATTATTGCAGTTGAGGTTTGTGGTTTATTGCAGGACTAAATAGTACAAACCGATGAACATACCGGTTGATTTCTTTCTTTTTTTTGCAACTTTTTACTTTCACTTCTCTACATTTCAAAGTCAAATATCGACTCTTTACTTGGTTACTTTCTGCACGAGACCATGTTACATTGGTATTAGTAGCCTATGCAGCTGATGCGACACAGCGCAGAGCTGAACGGCCTCACTTTTCTGTCAAAGGTGAACGCGAATGTTTAAAACTTCGATGAGAGGATGAAGAAGGACTATCCTTCTAGGCACGAGTAGAGAAAAACTCAATGAGAGTGAAGTGCGGAAACAGCAGTCAAGTAAACTTGTTCTCTCCTCTCAAAGTCTGTCAGCAGATAACAGTAGCCTAATGTTCAGTTAATGTGCAGCTGCAGTGAATTTGTCTCGTCTGTCCTGCCAACCTGCTAAGCAGCGTAACTCTTGGTCTGTGTCTTGGTTACACAGACTTTGACTAAACAATGTTGAGTGAAATAAAACAATTTATTACGTTTGATAAACGCAGATGGGTCACGTTGTTTATAAACTGTAGCTCGGAAAGATGACAACCGTTGCTCATGGAAGCTCGTTCAAATGTGTGTGCATGAAATTAAACTCGCATCTTAAATGAAATCACATATTCAGTCCAGTCATTTTATAAACAGTATTTTATATTTCAAAATGTATTGAAGGAAACCTGGGGTAGCCCGTTGGAATGGGCCTAATGCAGCTGATAACATTAATATACAGAAAATATATATAATTTACGCCGGCTGCGCAGAAGTTTGTCAGAAGAGTAGATGTAGGATAATCAGCCAGTACAAGCACAGCTGATCCACTTCCAGCCTCAGCCAGTACCAGCACAGCCAGAGATGTACAGCCAGCATCAGATTCAAGCAGCGGATTGGCCCCCAGTCTTATCAGACTTCATGAGGTCTGAGTTAGTGTGCATAGGTCTGTTCAAACCAGCACTGGGTTTTTTCTAGAAGATGTTTCTATTCAGGCTTCTTACAGAGGGAGGATTATAGTAAGAACATTGCTGTGTCAGGTGTGACTGTGCAGCAGCTCTGTATTCGCACTGTGAGTCGCAGCAAGTTTGTGACCGAGTGGTAATGTAGCTGGCAATATAAACATCTGAAAACTGAAGCCAACTTTGCTCTGTATGGAACTGTGAGCTGCACTTTATGAGTGGTGCCAAACTACTTGTGTAGATTTTTGGTGAGATTGTGAATTGAGAAATGTTTTCAGTTAGTTTTGGTTTCCGCCTCCTTGTCTCATCTTAACATACGCAAAGTCCCAAATGGGGTTCTGTGTCTGTCAGATGGTCTGAAGGTGATACTACAACAGCAGAGCAATACCGCAGACTATAGGAAATATCCACATGTCCTCTTGCGACTCAGTTTTCCTTATTGTGATTCACTATGACTGATAATGCTGCATTCAAACCTGTCTTGATATTTTAAAAAGATAGATTACCTTTGTAAGATCAGTAGGTTTTTAGATTTTTTAGATTACTTTTAATTACTTAAGTATTTTTAAAACCAATTACTTTTTTATTTTTACTTGAATAACATTTTTCATGTGGTATCTGTACTTTTACTCAAGTATGAAAGTATGCTGACGTACTTAATATAGAAATTGGAGAACTTTGAGTGTTTGAGTGGCTCCTAGGCAAAGCAATGCACCACAACAAGGAATTGTTTTTGCTCTAGTGAGTTCGAGTTTCACACGAACATGAGTCTCCTGATTTAAAGTCCAGGTTCTGGCTGGGTTGTAGGGATACAACATCCAGGGTTCGAGTTACATGGAAGCCAGTGGGAACAAAGCTCCCATAAGGAGGGTCTGAGCTCCCATGGAAGCAGTAAAATCATGCATCTGTGGGGGTCAGTAATTCATTTATCAACAGCCATTACTCATAATCATTCAATCATTTCATTGTAATTAGGACATACTATTGTTTACATTAAAAAGATAAACACTTAAATTAACCACTTTCCTAATGAAATACACTGCGCAACCCATCACTGACAGGAAGGCTGCACCTCTCCACCATCAGGCCATGACCCGCAGATCGCAGACATCTGGGGCAAGTAGTGGACTGCTGTGTGTGCGTTTGCATGTGTGTGAGAGAGGGAAATGTTGAATCACGTAATAAGCAATGATTTCTCTCCAATCTCTCTCTTCCCGCCAGTAACGTTAGCTAATATATTAGAGACCCCCACGAAGCTCAATTTATAACTCGAACCCTGACAACACCGGTCAAAGACAGAACAAAACACAGCTCCTTTGTTTTCCGTTTTGGGTTTAAAAACAGAAAAAAACAGATTGTCTGTTTGTTTTTTTTGTTTACTGTTTTGTTTTTCTGTTTTGGTTTTAAAACAAAAAACGACTTCTTGTTTTTTCCAGTTTGGTTTTGAAATGGAATAATCAAATAACGAACCATACACGGATTAGTTATGAACATTTTCTCCCCCAAACAGTAAAAGTCCAAATTCACTGTGAAATCATATCCTAGAAAAAGCTTTTGGTGTTATTTTGAACAGAGCAAGGCTAGCTGTTTCCCTGCTTTCAGTTCCTTTGCTAAGCTAGGCTAACTAAATTAATAAAATACTGTTTATTGATTTATTGATTGACGCCTCCCCAGGGAGGTGTTCCAGGCACGTCCAGCTGGGAGGAGGCCTCAGGGAAGACTCAGGACTAGGTGGAGAGATTATATCTCCACACTGGCCAGGGAACGCCTCGGGATCCCCCAATCAGAGCTGGTTAATGTGGCTCAGGAAAGAGAAGTTTGGGGTCCCATGCTGAAGCTGCTGCCCCTGCGACCCGACCCCGGATAAGCGGATGAAGATGGATGGATGTTTATTGATGTTCTGAGCACACTTGGCAAAATGTTGAACTGTTCCTCTAAAGGGACGATTGTGAGTATAATACATGAAGAAACTAACAGATTGAATATGTATACTGCTGAATTTACTGATGTTATTTCACGTTATGCACATAGATCATTAAAAACTGCACTGCTCATTTGCGTGGCACCTTTTTCATAGTACACATTACCATCTGTCCTGAAACACAAGAGCTAAATAGCCCAGACTCACATTGGCAGGATCAGGGCTGTAGTTGTGGAGGATAGCCTTAATTTCCAGCTGCTCTCCACGGACAGCAGAGTACGGTAATCTGAGATCAATGAAGAATTCTTTCAGGACAGTGACCTCTAATGGATCGGCCACACAGATACCTTAAAGACAAGAGGAAAAACAATGTCAGATGGAGAAACATTAAGTGTTTGAAATCAAATACTTGGACCACATGACTCTCCTTCAATAAACTGTAATCTTATCCTGTGCTAGTAGACATGGTGATCCGTGTCATAATCCAATATTTGAAAATGAATCATATTCTTATCTCTGTGTGTAAATATTGTAAAAATCCATTTATGTCACAGATGTGTTACTCCTCTATAAGTTTGAAAGATTCATCAAAAAAACAAAAAGGTACGAGTACCGTTTTAAAATTTCAAATGTAAAAATGTAATAAACAATTAAATCTGCAAGCAATGTTGGACAGGCCCTCATGCCATGATGGGCGCTAGGACGTGTTGCAGTTTCCGCTCAGTGGCCAGAGGTCAGGAGACCCAGCTCAGAATTATCACGCGTTTTGGACGCCTAAGGGCACTAGCTGTGGCCCTTTGTGGCACTAGAGAACACCCGTTAACTATATGTTCTGTCAGAGTACATCAGGTGTGGAAAACCGAGTAAAAATGTCATGTAAATCACGGGAAAATCCCGAGAGCTCACTTCCTGTTGCCAGTAGATGGCACACATGGGGCATTGCCACCATACAGGGCCCAGCGTCACGAGTTGTATTTTCTGACACCCCCCATCCAGCAATGGGCAAAATTTACCTGCTACTGTTTTATCGATTGTAGCCAATGTAGCCTATTGGCCAATTTGTTTCTATACAATATTCGAGTCCCCCAATCTTTTTTTTTTCCAGATAAAGACAGATTGAAAAAAACAGCATTTATTCATAAGCAGAAGTGGGTAAAAATGTATTTCTATACAGAACGCAGTCATTTTCGCGTTATTCATTTCTCACTTAGATCAACATTCTGTGTTGCTACTGGCAACATCTTTAGTCTACAACTAAACATGCATGCAGACTCGCTCAGTGCTGTGAGTGAAGGAGAGGCTGATGGTGGGGATGTTAGGAGTGAGTGATGTGTCTTGGATTCATTCTGCATCTGACGGCTTATCGTCTGACTGGGATCCACTTGCAGAGAATAAACATGCACTAACGCTGTATTCATTTTCATTAGCCAACAGCAAGGCTAGGCTTAATAGAGTTAAAACTTTTAGGGTGGCATGATTTTATTTTTAACTGTAGCCCTAAAGTATGGCTTGCAGTTATTGTGAAATATAAAACATCTGCCAATAGGCGTAACATGAGGTGTGGTCTATAAACACGCAGGCCTAGCCTATGAAATACTTAGTGCAAAGTCATCTTTCCCTGTGATAGGCTACAGGGATCTGTGTGATCAAGCGTGAAAATTGTATAACGTTGTTTAAATAGTAAATGCACTTGCTTGCGCCCATCTGTTCGCCCATGGGAGTGTTGGTCTTAAAATGAGGTGTGGTCAGGCAAATTATTGCCTCATTGCTATCTTGAGCCAGCGGAAAGCAATGGCGTCATTGACCAAAAACAGGTCTAAAGTCAACGCCGCGGTATTTCACTGTTTGTTATTTTAGGCATTACTCCGATGCTAAGAGAGAAGTCGTGCTTATTTACCTTTTTATATACAGTCTATGGTATTTACGCACAAGGTACAGCAGCGTAACTTGTAGCGTAAACATTGATTATTAAAATCTGACACGCTGACAGGATCGATCAGTCCAGGAGTGTCCTCTGAAGAGTTTCCTCTGTCCTGTCTTATCACGTTTATAACTGCAGTTGGGGGTTTTTTTGCTTCTTAAATGCTGCACGATATTTGTTTTGACGTTATTGCGCACATGTATAAATAAAACACAAAATAAAGAAACTAGTGTAGGGGAGAGATGTGACCCACAACCCGTTCATCATAGTTTCTAATAGTACGGAAAGTGTTAATCGCCAAAAATTACCATTAAAGTCAAAATGGCCAACTTCCTATTGGCTTTAGGGTATAGTTCCAAGAGGCTTTTTTTTGTGTATCTAGGTCAAACATGATGCGGGGGCTGCTTTGTTAAAGGATTACTTCCTGTTGCCACTAGGTAGCACTATGACTTTGAGTGATTATTAGCAGATGGACGTCTTCAGAATGAGAATGTCAGCAGACCTGTGAAGTTTGGTGATGATTTGAGCTTGTACACTTCAGTAATTACAACTTCCTGTTTCATGGCGAATCATCGATTCGACGGACTGGAACAGAGTCAAAAACAGAAACATGCCAGCAGACCACAATTAACTTTAACATCAAGTCGTGCAGAGAAACACAATCCTCACCGTGAGTTCTTGACAGACTAATGCCGATGATCTGCCAGGTTGTGATTGAGTTTTCCAAAAGAACATTTTTCACAAAAGATGTGGTGTCACTGAAACAAAATAAATGTGACAGAAGTCATTATCTGTGTGTGTATGTGTGTGTGTGTGTGTGTGTGTGTGTGTGTGTTAGTTACAGTTGACTCACCAGTTAGGGTTTTGTTGAGTGCAAGGAGGCAGTCTGATATCTGACCACAGCCAACTTTCAGGGAATTTGGTACGAGAAACAATTTCACTGCTGTCCATGTAACTGTAATCCTCCTCATCTAAAGGGTCATTAAAAGGTTACCAATTTAATTGTTTTCCAACTACCAGCATGGACAGTGACCACCCAGTGCCCCTATCCTCAGATTAACCAAGAAAATGTAAAAAATAAAATGCACGTCTTGACTGTGATTTCTAAAAATTTAATACACATGGCATGATAGCGTCTCACAATTCAGCATGTACCGTCTACTGTCACATTCTTCAACATAGCATGCATAAACACATAATTTAAAAGTCAGATATCCTACAAAACACTTAGGAGAGCTTGAACTGTCACACAGAAGTGGTTATTTGGTAATTTGCCATTATTCTTACCCAAGCTGGTTCTGACATCTGTTTCAGTGCTGGCTCGTTTTCTCCTGCTGAGGGCAGGACACTTCAAATCTGGAAATGCAAAACAGACAAGCTTAATATTAGATATATATATATATTTATTTATCCCGAGGGAAATTCAAGTATCCAGTAGCATACGAAATATACATACATTAAACCTATATTCAAATAAAAAATAACTTATAACACTGTAGCCACAGTAAACCGTACAAAACAGTAAACAGTGCAAATGGAGTGCAGATGGAAGTAAAGAGTACAGATTGAAGTAGAAATTGTTCTTTTGTCTATTGTCCTCCCTGCCATGACTAGGAGCTGTTGTGCAGTCTGATGGCCAGGGGGACGAAAGAGTTTTTAAGTCTGTTGGTGGAGCTGGGCTGGGACAGCAGTCTGCTACTGAACACACTCCTCTGCACAATGAAGGTGTTGTGCAGAGGGTGGTGGGCGTTGTCCAGTACGGACAGCAGTTTGTCCAGGGTCCTTCTTTCTGCCACTGTCACCAGAGAGTCCAGCTCTGAGCCCACCAGTGAGCCGGGTCTCCTCACCAGTCTGTCCAGTCGACCGGCGTCTTTCTTCTTGCTGCTTCCTCCTCAGCAAACTACAGCATAAAAGAGGACGCTGGCCACCGCAGACTGGTAAAACATCTGCAGCAGTTTTTTGCAGCCTTCTCAGGAAGTACGGCTCTGCCCTTTCCTGAGAAGTGTGTCCATATTTGCTGTCCAGTCCAGCTTGTCATCCAGCTGCAGCCCCAGATATTTGTAAGTCCTGACCACCTCCACATCGACCCCCTCGATGGACACAGGCTGGAGATGTGGTTTCTTCCACCACCATCTCCTTGGTCCTGGAGGTGTTCAGCTGCAGATGGTTGGTCCTGCACCAACTCATGAAGTCCTCTACTTCATCCACTCCTTGACACAGCCAACTAAAATCTGTCTAATGCCAAGAGAAGGAATTTATTGTTGGTTTGGACACCTCAGCGACTGTGATGTTGTTCCACTACTGTTGTTGGATTGATGTAATGCATTTGTAGCTAAAGGTGTTCTTCTGTTTAACAGTAGCATCATATAGGCCTACCACCAATGTTTTTCGAAATGTAACCCAGTAATGTTTTACAACATTTTGTTGCTTCTAGCCTCTTCTCATTTTTCTCATTTTATATGTCAATATAGCCAATCTCACAGAACAGCTGCTTTCATTAACCTGTATTTTTGTTTATTTTTGTCTGATGGTGTAAAATAATAATTTTATCTGCAGCTCATCTGCTAATGACTGCTGGTCAACATAGTATTTATGAGCCACACACACACACACACACACACACACACACACAGCGGCAGCAGAGCGAGAGGCTGCACCGTGGCGGTGGAATAACATTACGGTGAGAGTTAAGTTAGCTCCAAACTACTGTAACATTAGTTGATGACAGCTTTGCTTGTTCCTGTAAGTATGTACAATAAAACCTTCGCAAGTAAAAAAAAAAAACAATACTTTATCAATACACCTATCTGTAAGGTAACATTAAAAATGTAGAAATGGTTAATTTAATCATCTCTGTCCTCAATATCTCATCCTGTATGTTTTATTACAAGCACAGCTAACGCTAGCTTGGCATTAGCCAAATGTTAAAAACAAGCTAAATAGAAAGCTGTCTGTCTGGAGCACAGACTGGTCTGTAGTCTTAAAAACTCAGCTGCTGGCTGAGACAAACCAGCCGCTCCTCCATCTACCTGGTAACGTTACCTGCAGCCAGCCAGAGAGGAGGGGGGACTGATACAGACTGATGTTATTCTTTCTAAACGTCACTCACTACATGTGATGTCAGATAAAGTTATTGAGTAACTTTGCTGTTGTCTAGAAACAACATTTAGCCGTATTTAAAATATTAAATTTAAAACAACCAGTTAGTTAATATGTTTATTTATTGCAAGTGATATGTCATCTCAATATATAACATTATCGCACATTGAATATTTTCCTCATACCATGCAGGCCTACCTCATGCCCCTTGGGTCTGGTCTTACCAAATAACCATCACTAAATAATAGTAAAGTATCGATAAAGAATCGGATCGTTAAGCAGTCTCTATAAGGGTATCAATATCAATAAAAATGAACGATCCCCATTCCTATGTATTACTGACCACACTAGGGCAGGAGATAGAATGGAGGTTTAACAGGCCATCTCCCTCCCTCAACCCTCTGTTTTCTCTCTCTCTCTCTCTCACTTGCATAAGAAACAGGGGAGATGCTCTGGGCACAGACCAGGTCTGATCCTGTTTTTATATTTCCTGTTACTGTAGTGTGTAGTGGATGTTTGCAAGAGCCTAACTTCAAAAAACAGCCTGCAATTAACATGACTTCTTTTTATTACTTCAACAGCATTTAGTGCTGTAAAAAGGACAGCAATGCTTTAGAAACCTGAAAAAAATTGCACATTATTATAGCAATACTTCTCGTTTCAAGACTTACAGTGGACTATCTTTGATGGAGTCTGTGCTTGTTTGACAGATAACTGGTTTTGACAGATATTGCGTTTGTGATACGAGTCACGATTTTAGTGGGAATTGTAATTTTTGCATTTTATTTTCAATGAAATAAATATAAAAATTATGATTATGTGATTTTTGATGGGGTCTGTACCAAATATGTTTTATTTATGGTTTTTGAGTTATGGTTTGTTTTGTATTTTCCCTGTTTGTTCCTAGTTTGTGTACCTCTGTGTTTATTTATCACTCCTTACCTCAGTGTTCGCATCCCTTGTCCATGGTTTTGTTTTATCCTTGCTCTCTTGTTTCGTGCACTCTGTTTTATTTTCCTAGATTTGTCAGAAAATTCTGATTGATTAGTTATTTATGTTTGGTCATCTATTCATTCTCTGTGTTCTCATTCCCTGCCCTTGATCTGGTTTTGTTCAGTTCTACAGTCATTCCATGTTTTCTGATTTACTTTGGTAAATCTGTCCTTGTGTGTTCCCGTGTGCTTTGAGTGGAGTGGAGAGTGAAGTAGTATCACCTTGTCTGTAAGGAGTCCCAGAAGCACTGGACTCAAACAGCAGCCCAGCATCGTAGAACACACTCATACCGTCCTTCCCTCCACCTGGTGTGCAGCCTGTATCATACTTCTCTACAATGTCCCACACCTGAGCAGGGTGGAAGTCATTCACACACAGAAATACAACCATACTTAGTCATGCAAGTCAAATAACAACAGATGTGGTAGTTACAAATTGCATTTACTTTCATTATTGTAACAAAGTTGTTTTTTGTGTATTTCTACTTTATCAAGTATTTGTATAAATCAGTAATTGTGCTTCTACTTAAGTATTTTAAGTTTTGACTTTTGCCATATAAGGGAAGAACCTCTGAGATAAGAGTGAGACAGTGTTAGGTTATCAATATCACCAATGTTTAGTCAGGTTTTACATCAAGGAGTCTTGCTACCCCCTTATCATTTGCAGTGTAGAGAAAGCTGGAGCCTATCCCAGCTCACATACAGAGAGTGTTGGTGTACACCCTGGATGGTTCAGCTTTCTATCACAGGACAAACACATATAGATAGACACTTATTGTAAATATACATTCACACTTATTCACAATTTTGAGAATCACTGGACCTAACCTGCATGTCTTTGAAATGTTGGAGGAAACCAGATTACCTGGAGGAAAACTCACACAAGGAAAGAACAAGCAAACACAGAAGGGCATTTCTGTGTTTGCTTGTTCTTTCCACTCAGTGGGCTCAAACAACATTGTCACCTCAGCTGATACACTGTGGACTTAAATTAACATTGTTTAAAAAATGATAAGAGAAAGTAAAAAGAAAGAAATTGCCTTTTTCTGGGTGAGTCGGTGCTTGTTGTTTAGGACATAGACGGCTTTGTCAATTGCCACCAGTCCCACTGTGGCTCCTGGATCTCCAGTGACCGTCAGACCAAATATTCTGCGAGGATCATGTGATGGAGCAGGTCTCGATGATTGTAACTTCAACTTAAGGAGGACAGAAGAGCAGATTTGCAAAGCTGTTACATTATTATGAATTTTTGTGCCTTGAATTTTATTAGTTTGTACATGGGTGTCTTTTTTGTTCACTCTCTGCTGTATCAGTGTTGTGTGTCTCACCGAGCCCATGCAGGAGTCCTTAACATCCACCCAAACAGAGTCTGATACCACTTCATTATCATTTGTATGGTAGTAGGCAATGATACGGAACGATGGAAGCAATTCTTTGGAAATGGGAATTATCAAGGAAATCAGTGTTTGGCCTCTCGTCTTGTAACGGCCTTTATCCACCAACTGACCTCTGCTCAGGGTCTAGGGACACAGTTTACTCATCAGTACTTCAAATCAAATCAAATATGAAAATATAAAGCAAGACAAACATTCAATCATGTCCATAAACACACACATGTAATCAGCTGGAGCCAATCCCAGCTGACATTGGGCGAAAGGCGGGGTACACCCTGGACAGGTCGCCAGTCCATCACAGGGACTTCCACTGTTTTATTTTTAGTAATTTGTTTTATAGTTGTAAAAATAGTTTGTTTTTTTTTTATTTTAGTATTATGATATTGTTAGTGTTATGTTTAATGTCACTTATCACTTTACTTTAATATTAATATGTTTTAATGTTGAAATTTCTCACCTGTGAGACAATTTAAGGCTGATTTGATCTTTTCTTATCTTATGCACAGGTGTAAAACATCTCTCACCAGGTATGTGATGTCATGTTGTGCATTTTCCTGTCTGTTGAGGAAGAGGTTGATTTCCAGGTTTTTTCCTAATGTTACTTCAGCTGGATACACATCTGCAATAACACCATTCCACACTTAGCGTTAGACACTTAGGGGGTTCTTGTACATGTTAGGTAACACTGCCACCACTGACTTTACGATCTGATGTAATTTCAGGATGCTCCTCACCTATATGGATGTAGTTGTTGCTTTTAGTGGTATATGGGAGAGCTACCATGGTGGCTAATGCTTGCCTTTCAGGTGAAATATGAGGATCATTGGTCCTTGCCTACAATTAAATGCACACAGTCAGGCCTTTCTCCCTTTCATATACTTAAACACGGAGCAGTAGGACAAAGCCATAAAATATGGATTTACCCTTTGATTTAGAGTCATCATTTGCACAAACATTTCATTAGTAATTAGGATACCACAAAATGCAATGCACTGCAAGTTATTTTGAGAAGAGATGAGTTTATTAGCACAAAGAGCATACTAGCATTACATTTCAATATGCAGTTGACCTACAAGTAAAATTTGCAAATAGAATCAAATAACTAAATTAAATAATACCAATAGGCCAACATCAGTTGATGAGAACAGAAAAGTAGATAATAACTGGATTTATTGTTTTGTTTTTGCGTAAGCTTTCATCTGCCAAACATGGCTGTAATGCAAAAGGTTAAATGAAAATTAAACTATTCTAAAGAAACACTTAATATCAATAAATGTTGATTAATGTAGATTTAGGCTTCCATTTGCTAAACGTCTACAAAACGAAGGGTAAAAAAAGAAAAGACTTACGGTGATTGTAAGTCTGTTAGCATTTGCGTCTGTATTGACAGTAACCCTGGTCATGCCGTTGGCAGCAGTGTGGCCCCGCACCTGGCCTGGATCAACCACCACCACAACATCTTGTGCCGGACTGTCATCATGATTTACAACTTCAACCTGCCGCCAGAAACACAAACAGCTTAACAGTCAGAAATCATCTCACTGTCTTTTTAAGAGCAAACATGTTTTTTTTTTTAAAAAGGAATTTAACCGTAATGTCATTTTACATAATATAAATAAGTACTTTACCGCTATTTTAAAGGGCAATCCTGGCTTGAAATATTTGGGAGTTTTCTTGAGGTGGATGGTGTAAGGTGATGTGACAATCTGGATACCTCTCAACTCTGCCTCCACCATTTCACCACCTGTTTGTGATACGTGCACATCACAATCATGGAATAAAAAGAAATTCTACTAATTCTGAAGAACGTTCCCGTCTAACAACAACTTTCTTACCACTCTCTGTCAGCACACTGGCAGTTACAAATATGGAGCTCCCCACCAGCTCTATCATGTTTGGGAAGATCTGTGTGATGTGCTCTCTCCTCAGTGTGGCCACTCCGTTACCTCTCTCGATCTAATGTGACATCATATAAGAATGTATCTTGAAATACAGTTAGTGAACAGTTGGTAGGTACTTTTTCTGAATCTAACTATCACTGATACATTTGTAGATGTGAATCCAACAATTAAGCCCAAATATTGTAACTGCGGACATGTGGAAAACCGTAAAATCCCAGACATTAAGTGTTATAGATGTTTTAGAATCAATGAAGACAGCTCAGACAGCTGTAGAACAGTTTAAAGTTTGTTCTTGTCTTTGTTTGTTTGCAAGAGAAAAAAAGCATTAAAGATAAAAGTCAGACACGACAATACAGATCTACCAGACCCCTTCGACCATCAAACTAATCTCTTTGACCATCGCTTAGTCTAGTATGAAAACAAAGGGTCACTGTACCTTTTCAGTGGTGGCCCCGAGACTGTGGAATAATCTACCCCTGATTATTAGATCATCCCCACCATCAACACTTTTAAGTCTCGTCTTAAAACATATTTTTATTCTTTGGATGTTGAGTCTGTTTAGGGGCACCTGCGCTCTTGTTTTTATTTATCTATTTTTTATTTAACTGTGTTGTTTTTCTATCTTATTGCTGTATGTCATTAATTATTTGGCCTGTTTTAATTTATCTGGTTTAAATTTTTATGTCTTCTACTGTATAAACTGTCCAGCACTTTGGTCAACTCTGGTTGTTTTTAAATGTGCTTTATAAATAAACTTGACTTGATTTGACCAATCGGCTGGCAGACTGACAGACAGAGATGAAAGTATGTGCGCACCGGCACTCTCTGAAGAGAGCTGGGAAAGCTCTTCTTTTGACCCTCTTGTACAACCCCAAATACCAGGTAGGCCGTCCCATCCACCTCTTCACCAAACAGATACCTAAAGCCACAAGAGAAGGACGTGTTTATGCCAAAAATGAAGTAAAAGCAATTAAAATTGTGAAGGTCAAAATGTTACAACAGCAAAAAAGGACCAACAGACTAAAACGCCAACACAACCTCTGAACACCACCCTTTATTTTCACCTTGAAGCACTCTAATAATTAAATCTGGTCTCTAAAGCCACAAAACAAAAACCTTCACTTACGTAGCTTTGATGTTGACAGTAAGCTCTTCACTGTCCACGTAGAAGAAGGCGCTCGCAGGTGTCAGTTTAACCACAAAACTGGGAAGCACTGAAAAGGTTTTTTGAATCAGAATCAGAAGGAGCTTTATGGCCAAGTAGTGTTGTAGTAGTAGTGTACACATACAAGGAACTTGCTTTGGTGATAAGGTGCTACACATGGACAAACATACAGTTGACATAAATAAATGTAGAAATATATAAATATGGAACAAACAAATGTCAGTTATATAAGAATAAAAATAATAACCATTTGCAGAGAAAAAACAATGTGGCAGATATTTAGATGTGCATTACTCATGTTCATGTTGTGCAGACATATTGCAAAGGAAGAGAATATTGTGTACATAAATATATAAATTGACAAAATATAAAAATATAGAACGATGAACAATTACCAACAAATATGTGCAATTTGCCATAGTTGTGTATGATGTGAAATAAAATAACATTTACACGTGCAGAGACATTTGTATTATTTGAAAGGGGGGGAGAGTCAGTGGAGAGTTTCGCACATCCTTATTAAACCTGTACTTTAGCAACCTGCACCCACCCTGTACTTTAAGCCAAAAACTGAATTAACACTCAAAAACAAAACAGAGCACACCTAACGCCGAGGCAGCTATACGCAGCACCATCATCCAACTTATGTATCCAATCAGGTAAAAAGTAAATAAATGTAAAAGGTTCATATAGGTTTCAAACAAAAGTGCAGGTATTGAAGGAGTTACCATATTCTTTGACCTCGAACTCTGCAGAATAGCTCTGCTGTGGGTTGTTGTGAAACCTCACCACCACCTTCCACAGTCCAGGACTAAACACAGACAAGAACACATATTTCAATAATAAAGCAAAAAAGTGAAATACTCATAACATTTATATACTTAAGGTTACACAATAATCAGACATCAGATTGCATCAAGGTATTAAAATTTTGCACAAATTAAGATGTAGATTTAAATTAAAAACAAATTGTTGCAAGGCACTTGACGTTTAACCTACTGTCTACTGTTATACGGAGAACAGTAACTATAGAAAACACTAAAGTTTTGATGCATTAAGCATTAAAGTTTTCAAGTTGGCCAGTAAACTGCAAAATAGATATTGTAAGACTGTAACGCTGTCGAATGGGTGCACCTTTATTTTATATATTAGTCTGATTATTTTAGTTTATAGTTCATAGGGATTAAATGTATTTCTGTGTTATCACATTCTGCCCATTTAAAATTAATTTTTACATCTAAATATATAAATGAATCTAAAATTTACAGCTCATGCAGACTACATTCAGCTTTGGCCGATCGCCATGCTGTTCAGACTACATAACGTACCATCTTGTGACGGGAGTAGGGCTGTGCGATATGACGATATCCATCATTTGACAATAGAAAAACATCTATCGTTTACAATTATGCTATATCGTTTATTTCGTTGTGTCGCAAATTCCACTTTACCGAAATATTTTGGTGAGGGAACGGTGCCTTGCACCGCGGTGAAGTTAGCTTGCCGTTGGAATTCGGCATCTATCAAATGTCCAACGTAAAACTAATACCCAACTTGAAATGAACAAAGTTCTTGCAGGGTAGAAATTTGCATTAAAAATAATGTACGAGCCACACAACACTTTTCCGCAGTGCCAGCCATGATGTGTGTGTCAGTCAGGTAACGTTAAATTACTTGCCCACAGACATACAGTTTACATTTACTCATTTGACAGATCGAAAGTGACTTACATTTGAGGAACAACATACAAGCATCAACAGAGCATCAAATACAGCACGAGATCTACAACTGACAATACATACTAGTAAGAGCTAATAGCACATATCACATCAATGGGGTAAATACCTAGGGAAAGATGTAAGGGTTAACAAAAAAGTGCAATCAATACAGGGTAATTGTAAGGGGATAGAAGAAGAGCACAGGAAGTGCATGTTAGAGGTTAGGAGTTAGAGGTGTTATTAAGAGGAAATGTTCTCGGAAGAGAGAGAGTTTAAGAGCTTCTTGAAGTTAGAGAGGGACGCCCCTGCTCTGATGGCGTGTGGAAGCTCATTCCACCATCGTGGTGTCACAGATGAGAACAGCCAGGACTGAGATTGCTTTGTGTGAATGTCACATTCTGTCTGTCAGCCATGTCTAGTTTGCACTCTGAGTTTTGGTGAGTTTCTGTAATTTTGGTCTGTTGTGTTTTTGGGGTTCTGTCTTACCTGTTGTCTTGTGTCATAGAGCAACTGTGTTTTGATTTTGGTTTCTCTGGCTTTTGGTTTCATGTCTTTGTGTTACTCCTGGTCTGTGTACTTTTGTGTAGGTTATTGTTTTGCCCATGTCTGCTCTGATTTCTGTCTGTGTTCATTGTTGGTTAGTTTATTTGTGAGGTGTCTGCTTCCGTCTGTTCCCCCAGTTATCACTCTGCCTGCCTGCCTCTCTGTTTTCCCTGCTGTCTCTCTGCCTGCCTCATTAACCTTGATCCCTGTCACCTGTGTTGCTCCCGCCCTGCTCCCTATGTATATATGCCTGGCGTTTCTGTTAAGTCTTGTAGTCATTGTAGTGTGTTAAACTCAGTCATTTTCATGTGGAAGAGTGAGACCAAGCAGACCAAACCAAATTATCAGCAAGCAGAAAGAAAAATATATTTAATACTGGAAAGAAACAACCAAAACAAAGTAAATTACAAAGTTATCTGACCCTAAAGAGAATTCACACTGGTAAATTACCTGAGCACAATAAAAAGTCCCAAATTAAGAAAAATGTTGACAACATACAGACTGAATGAACACAGCCTGGCCGTAGAAAAGGGTCGCCACAGACAGAGCTGGCTACCACAAGAGGAGAGACTCTGCTCCCAGTGTGACAGGGGACAGGTAGAGACAGAGCTGCACTTTCTAACCTCATGCCCCAAATATAAAACACAACACAAGACAAAAACACTTTGCAAACATTTCCCAAATATACCCTGAATTTGAATTCATATCAGACACACAGAAACTCCCCTATTTACTGGGAGAAATGCCTAAATGTGAAATAATTGCTGCAAAATATGTCTCCTCATGCCATGAAGTGAGGACAACCAGTGGCACCTCAGACTGATAAACAATTGTACAGGTTTTCAAATTATTTTGATCGTTTGATATTTTAGTAATTGTTTTGTTTTTACATTTGATACTGATTTCTTTTATTTAAATTTATTATTATTATTTTGTAATCAATTAATTATTTTTTATTTTTTGTTTTGTTTTTTGGGGCGGTTGTGGCTCAGGAAGTAGAGCGGGCTGTTCCGCCAGTGTATGAATGTGTATGATGTGAATGCAGATGTAGTGTAAAAGCGCTTTGAGTGGTCAAAAAGACTAGAAAGGCGCTATACAAATACATTTATATAGCGTGCATGCATTTACATTTATTAATATATACACACACACACGCTTACCGTTTTATTTATTTAAATTTTTTATATATATATATATATCTTAACACACACAAACGCTTACTGTTTTATTTATTTATTTTATTTTTAATATATTTTTATTTTTTAACAAACACACACACGCTTACTGTTTTTTTTTTATTGAATTTTTTTAACACAAACACATACGCTTTTATTACTTTACGCTAAAATTACTTGTTTAATGAAGTGAATAGTATGTATGATGCTTTGGCAATATTGTTGTTACACATTCATACCAATAAAGCTAATTTGAATTGAATTGAATGTTCTGTCTGTCTGCCTGGTGGATTTTCCTGTCTACTGCCTGTAAGTCTGTTAACCTGTTTTCATTTGGATTAAAAACCCTGAACTGAATCACTGCTCCAGTGTCTTGCATTTGGGCTTACCTCCTCTGTGCTCACCCACAAAATTGTGACAGTGAAGGGATGGCAGAGCTAGGCGGCGTTCGTTGGAGGAGCGTAGTGACTTGAATCTGATTCTGGAGGCCACGGGTAGCCAGTGGAGGTCACACAGTAATGGAGTGACATGTGTCCTTTTGGGCTGATCAAAAACCAGATGCGCTGCTGCGTTCTGAACCATTTGTAGGGGTTTCACCGCACAAGCTGGAAGACCTACTAGAAGGACATTCTGTCTCTCATGTCTCTCTGCACGACTGAGACAGCAGCAACATCGTCTGAAAAGGACATCTGTTCATCAATCATGACACCCAAGTTTCTCACCACCCTGGTTGGAGGTATCAATTTGTAGTTTGATTTTATGGTGAATAGATTGCTTGGCTGGAATGACCTAGAGTTCAGTCTTAGAGACGTTTAAGTTGAAGGTGGCAAGCCTTCATCTATGCAGATATGTCCGAGAGACAGTCTGTGATCCGCGCCGAGACGGTGGGATCGCCTGGCGGGAAGGATAAGTACAGTTGTGTATTGTCTGCGTAACAGTGGTAAGAGAGGCTGTGTGAGCGAATGATCGGCCCCAGTGAGGTGGTGTAAATTGAGAAGAGAAGGGGCCCTAGCACTGAGCCTTGGGGCAGCCCTGTGGAGAGGCAGTGGGAGGAGGATAATTGTCCTTGCCACAAAACATTGTACGCCCAGAAAGGTAGGATTCGAACAACAGGAGTGCTTTACAGCAGGATCCTGTGATTGACTGTGTCAAAGGCAGCTGATAGGTCAAGCAAGATAAGGACTGAGGATTGGGCTGCAGCTTTAGCTGACCTTAGGGCTTCTGTTACAGAAAAGAGCCGTTTCAGTAGAGTGGCCACTCTTAAAACCAGACTCATGTGGATGTAGGAGGTCATTCCGTGAGAGGAATTCTGAGACCTGTTTGAAGTTCGATAGTTTTAGATAAAAATGGCTCCGATAGTTCTCAACTTGAGTAGGGTCAAGTGAGGGCTTTTTGAGCAAGGGTATAACCTGAGCCATTTTGAAAGTGGTCGGGAAGGTTCCTGAAGCCAGAGAAGTATGGTTAGTTCACCAAGACATGCTGTTGTTGTGAGTAGCAGCAAGTGGCATCAGTTTGCTAATCCACAAAGTAACATTAGTTACATTACTTGCTGTGTTGTTTGCTGGTATTTGTCATGGTGTTGGATTTCTCCAGAATCGCTTAATCACCTTTATAATGCAGAGAAATATACCGAATTACAGTTAGAAATTCTATATTTCATTGAATTTACAAAAATAAATAAATTTTCTCTATTGGGATATGCATCTTTTTGGGATTTGAAATGAATTATGACAGGAGTCTTGAAGTGACTGATCGATGACAGGGGGTCACACAATACACAACCTGACAACGACTCTGTCTACTGACAAAATTTTGCTTTAGCTATGACTAGCTGCAACAATCTTTCCAACTAGCTTTGACTAGATATAGCTCTCTTGTTTAAGCTCTGGGATGAATTGCAGTAAGTGCAACTTGTATTTAATATTACCAACACAGTTGGTCAGTGTATTCACACTCACTTATAACATTAGCAAATGGGGCTTCACTCACACAACCATATTTCCAGTTAATGTCTCTTTTCCTATCCAGTTGTGCAACTCTATTATTTCATTTATTTATTCAGTCATCATTTGGCCTGTATTGACACAACTGAAATGTCCTTGTATGATCTGTGTACTGAGAATTCAGTGCGTCTCCACACTTTACATCACTTACAAACACTAAATTAACAACATGAAAAGTAAGGGTACTAGTGCAGTACCTGTTCACAGGGGTCAATGTGACGCCTCCTTAGGGCTGAACGATTTGGGGAAAAATATGTAATTGCGATTTTTCTGCCAGATATTGCGATTTGCAATTTTTTTAATTGAAAGTTTTCATCAACAGTTCAACATTCACTGACAGTCTATTTTTGACGGAAGCCGTGTCAAGCGGCACAGAGCAGATGAACCGGGGAGGAAGTCAGACACAGAACGGCATAGAGAATCCGGTCGATTTCAAAATCAAACACACTTTGCAGACTCAATCGTACATCAACAATAAACACAGTTAAAACAGATGAAAAAAAGAAACAATTTAACTACGTAGCCTACTTAACCATAGTAGAAGCACAATCAAGGACAACTGAACAATAAGCAAAATCTGAACAAGTCAGCAAAATCAGACCGGCAAAACGCTTTTATTCTGAAATGCTCCATGTGGATATGTAACGTTAGCCTGCAGACAGCGGAATGGAACGGGCTCACAGAGAGCTGTTATCCGTAGGTGAAGCACACAAAATGACAAATTAACAACACGTTAACATGTAGCCTAAACGCGCCACTGCTGAAAAAGTGTGAGTTGACGCCTGATGCCATTATCCCACACATTTCCTCTAGTTTCGTTTGTTGTTGGAAAATATATGCATCCTGTGCCCGTTCAGACTAGTGAGTAGGGCTGTAACAGAAGGCTCATGGTGCTTGTGATTGGCAAGCAGATCTGTCACACAAGGATGACAACGGAATGAATCTGTATCTGCATGACTGTTTAAAACAGGTCAGATGCGCTGTATAATTAACCTACATTTTAATCGCTGTCTTCATGATTAGCTAATCGCGTTCCTTCAAATCGCAATTTCGATTTGAAAAAAATTAATCGTTCAGCCCTACGCCTCCCTGCACTTTTTGTTTAAAATGTGCATCTCACATTGGTTTCACCTAAAGCAGTAGCCGGCAAGAGGCTGCCCGCAGGCCAAATAAATAAATACTTTGTTAGCGGCTCCCCTTGAAGCGCTAGAATTTCATCTGCCTGGATATGCTGGAGAAATGAAAATAAGCTTCCACAGGTTGATGGACCAATCGGCAGGACGCACACACTCCAGCACATGCTTCATTGTGCCCATGTCAAACAGTCGACTGAAAGGCCTGTGCACTACTGACTTAGCTACCCAGAAACTCATCAATTATTTTATAATTATCAAACTTATTTGCCGACCCCTGACCTACAGAATTAATAACTCTGAAACGACATGACAATGGCGGAGATACTGCTAGATATTCAGTGCTGCTTTAGAACTTAACATAAAACAGCCTTACAACTTTGTTTCAATACATTTGTTTCTACTACTTCAATACTTATCGTTTCACTACCTAATACAGGGTACCCCCAGGATTCTCAAAGTTAAATTTAAGACCTTTTTAATACCACCTAGGATGAAATTTAATACCAACTTCACTGCCATTTAATGGAAAATCTGTATTAATTTTAAGCCCGAGAACATTTATGAAGTTACATGAATTTAATAAAACATTTTATTGTAATATACTCATTTAACACACTATAGCTTGGGGTGTGTTTGTACCTTGATAAGATAAAATGAATCAAGGACGTCACTTTGTGTTGAAAAGTGCTGGGGACATAAAGGTTCAGATTAGGGGTGTGACGATACACTTAGCTCACATGCACAATTCACAATATTGGGTTCACGAGAACAAGACAAGGAGATATTTTAACACTATTTGATGAAATATTCAAAGCTGAAATATATATAAATGGGGGTCTAGGTGTCACAGGTCTGTGTGTGGTGAGGTAGGTTGGTGGACCCAAATGCAGGACACAGAGCAGAGTGGCTGATTAACTGAGTCCAAAAACAAGGTGATCCAAACAGAAGAAATCCAGGAAGGGAAAATAATCCAGAAAGCAGGGAACGGGGAACACGACGAGCACGGCAGACAACATGAGACAGAGCGTATACACGCGACAATGACCAGTAGAGGACTGAAGAGAAACAGCAAACATATATACACCAGGGACCAACGAGCGGGGCGGGAGCAACACAGGTGACAGACATGAGACTAACGAGACACAGGCAGGCAGAGAGAGAGCAGGGGAAAATTGAGAGAGGCAGGTAGACAGAGTGAAAACTGGGGGAACAGACGGAACACTTGACAGGCAGACATGGGGTAAAATAACCAACACTGACAGAACACATAACACACCATTGTACTGGAAGTAGGTGGTGTTTAAACACCACCTACTTCCAGTACAACGGTGGATTCTACAGACAGAAGCATGGCTGTGCCATGGGCTCACCGGTATCCCCGATTGTGGCAAACATCTACATGGAAGAAGTGGAGAATAAAGCCCTCAACTCCTTCAGAGGAATAGCACCGAGCCACTGGTACAGATATGTGGACGACACCTGGGTCAAAATTAAAAGCCAGGAAGTGCAAGCCTTCACAGAACACATCAACTCTGTGGACAGTAACATCAAGTTCACACGAGAAGATGTTCACAACAACAGTTTGGCCTTCCTGGACTGCGCTGTACACATTGAAGAGGACAGGAGCCTGCAGATTGGTGTTTACAGAAAACCCACACACACAGACCAATACCTACTCTTCGATTCACACCACCCACTGGAGCACAAGCTAGGGGTCATGAGAACACTGCACCACAGAGCGGAAAACATACCAACAAGCGCCCAAGCCAGAGAGAAGGAACAGAACCACCTGAAGGGGGCACTTACAGCCTGTGGATACCCTAAATGGACCTTTGTGAAGACAGCCA
>NC_060153.1:22411036-22438114 GCF_021292245.1 Micropterus dolomieu
CTACGCCACCACTTATCCCCCACTTACAATGCTGTCCTTTCATCACTTCCCAGGAAACTCAACAAACGTAACCTATTGGCCTCAGGTGAAGATACCAACGATGGTCGTTCAGTCTTGGCCACAGGTAGTCTTAACGACTGTAACGACTGTCGTCACAGCAACAAGGAACACTAACGAACCAGCGGTATCGATGACCCGGGCCAACGACCCCACTGAGGTTAAATAGCTGAGTTTCCCTGCCAGTCAGTCAGAACTGAAGAAGTCCTTTGGATGAGGGACGAAACGTCTTCCAGTATCTTCAACCAAGTCCAGTTGCCCTTCATTTTAACCTTCGTTGGATAGTGTTGTGTCGTTCATAAGACCTAATCGTGTGTATTACTCGGGAGGAACGGGTAGTCTCAGTGAGTAATTCGTTCATTTTCACGAATTAACAGAATTGATTAGTTCACGACTCATGGCAACTGTGGGTCTGTAGGTTTGAGTCGTTCATCGCTCACATGGGTCCTCCTCAGTCTTTTGTTCACTCGCAGGCTGAGTGACTGCCAGCACCAGAGAATGAGAGGCAGGTCGGCTGTCAGGTAACAGTCACTGGACTGACATAACTATTTTGTTAATTATGTGACATTTAATAAAGCATAATGTTATTACAGCACAGTGATGTTGTGCTAAGTTATAGTTTTAACACAGTAACTTTAGTCCTGCTAGTGTTTACAGCTAAAAGCTGATGAGAGTTGTTCTGGCTCCACTTCAGTGCCCTGACAGGGTTCTACCTGGAGCCGAATTACCTCCGAGGTCGTCTCCTCTCCAAAACAAACCAACCCGGTCATTAAAACATGAATACACAGCCACATATAGCAGCTTAAGCCCTGCGTTAGCCCTGTAAACAGCTAACAGCTGATCCAGGTCCGCCAGAGAACGCAACGTAACTTTTACTTTCTATTTATCAACAGAGCCGTGCTGTTGTTTCACAGCTCCTGATTGGTAAACTACCTGGCTGTGTTTGAGATGAGAGCGATGTGCTCATGTTTGTTTCTCTGTCTGCAGAATCAGGACCTGATGTGGCCCATTCTGCGTCCAGAACTGCCAAACTGCTGCATTTATATAATGTGTTAATATTTCTTTGTTCCTCTCTCTGTGCTGGAGTTCTTTAAGAACTTGGTGGCTTGATCCAAATTATTATTAAATTGGTTGAATTTTAATAAGAGTGTGTTTATTCATATAGTGTATCAAGCTTATTACTTCTATGTACGCAAATCTGATATTAATATTTTACTCATGCATAGGGACATTAGGCTACTTTATGAATGAGCACTTTAGAGATAATGATAGTAATTATATACATAAGCATTTATATGGCTGGTCTGGTTGTATACTCAGGAAAGACTGTGAAAATGGAAGGATTTAGCCGGAGTAGTGGTGATTGCATATAGACAACATATTTCTGTGGTTTTTACATGGTTTGAATTTGGTTGTGGGCCCAAAGGTGTGTATATAATGATGATAGAGAGTGATCAAGAGGTGAATTTGTGCATTATACTTTATCAATTAAAGCAAGCCAGGCAGCCTTCCGTGTTTGAGAACGGTGCTGTTTTTTAATCGCCCACTAGAGGCCTGCAGCGCCACAATAACCAGCCTAGTTAAATGAACGAAATGACTCAAAAAAAGATTAATTTTAATGAACGTGATTTGAAGATTCGAGTCTGTCAAAAGAGTCGAATTTGCCATCACTAACGTTAGATGTAAGTTGCGCGTTGTGCGTTAGTTTAATGTTTCCATTCACATAACGTTAGCCTACAACAGGTGCGCAACGCCGACACACAGACATGGTCCTCGTCTCACACACACCTGTCTCTCCATGGCTGTTGTATCATTCACTGACCAGCCAGTAGACCTTCCAGACCTTCCAGCTCTGCTGTTCCATTAGCGCTCGCCACATTGTGACTGGCTCGCACGCCGATCAGCTTGTTGTGCTAATCTCAGCGCCACTGCCCTCAGCCTCGTCCACCAACTTGTTCGTATTTCTGGCTTTCTGAGTCGTTGAGCTAACATTAGTAGCATGTCAGAGAGGTTTTCTTTTCTTTTCTAAAAAGTGACTGCTTCGCGCAGAGCTGGATGCCAGAGCTCGTGCACCGCGAACACGTCACAGTTCAGAGCGTAAAGCTAAACACTGACGTAAACAGTAACGTGACCTATACTGCTGTATAACATCAGAGTCACACCAAACGGAGTATATTATGAAGTCTCTCACACACAAAGTATTAATTTATGACGTTATGGCATTAATTAAATCCTATGAAAGGACAAGAAAAAATTTAAGACCTTGGTAAACGAAATTTAATACTTTGGTAATGAAATTTAAGACTTTTAAGGTCTTATTTTTGGAATATAAAATTTAAGACTTTTTTAATACTTTTAAGACCCCACGGGTACCCTGTATTAAAAGCCCCGCCTCCGCAAGGGTACCCTGCTCTCGCTGTTGCAGAGCTGAGCAGCATAAACCCTGCTAGCAGCTTCGCTGTACCCCGCGAGCGCTCCCCGCCGTCGCTGCTGCAGAGCGCAGCACTGTTTTCTACTGTATTTATTAATTATGAACATGTTGCTTGTTAAAATTGCACCAAATGCGACATTGCACTCCCTTGGGTCCACAACAGCACATGTCAGCCACATTTGAAGTGGATGAGATGAACGGTTTCTGACATAATCAAAATACAAACACACACACACAGATTTCCCTCTTTATTAGAGAGATAATACATACCATAAACATGTTAAAATATCATTTCAACACTAAAGAACAGAATGTATATAAATGTAATTAAAATAACATAGTCACCTGACAATTTCAGCGAGGTAGTAATCTCCGGAGTAAATTCCTGATTTCAGAGAGACTGAATCAAGTGGTAAAATGATGCCACCAGGAGTCTAAAAATAAACAGAATTAATAAACCATATGGGAGCCCTAAAAGTTTACAAATTAATTTATTAACCGATGCTATATTATACATGTGGTACATCTTTTTATAATGTGTCTGTATGACCCCTTGCAAAGAATAAAACCCTTAAAAGACGTCTGGATTGGACTCTTTATTTCAGAAGACTCACTAAAGGACATATTTCCATTACACTGATTAGTATTGGACGAGATCCATCTAAGGAATGTTCTTAAAATCACAATGTTGTCGCTTGGTCTAGCGGGTTCTCTCAGGGAAACAGAAAGGGAGACAGCGTTCCACGAGTAAATGGCAGGCGCTCTATAGATAGTAACCAAGGCAACAGCTTCTGTGCACTACACAGCTGTAGCCTATTTAACTTAAGTTAAAATTATACATAACTTTACCTGATAGGCCTTTATCTAGTTTTGCAGGGATGCTCTGCCATACGAATTCCCTTCTGTTGATGTCCTATTTAGTAAAAAGTAATAGATTCTGGAAACTCATGAACAGCGAGGATCAATCTCGCTTCCAATGATTTGTGCTGCACGTCGCATACAAAAAGTTCAAGACAATTAAACTTCGGCAGCTGGCGGGCGCGAACACTTCACCTCACTCTAATAGGGACACTTCCTGCCGAACATAGACTGTTTCTGCTGCTCTCTGATAAAAGAAAACTGTTTCTGCGGATACCTGTTCAGAAAAAAACAAAAACACTGGAGTCTGATGTAACTTGTTTTAACAAGCTAGATAAAAGGTAATGCCCTGGCAGTGTTAAATAGCTTTCGTTTAATATTTGATTTAATTAAATTAATGTTTAAGTGCTACTGTGTAAAGGGAATACTGCTGGTAAAAAGCTCCTTATTTGTTTAGTGTTTGCAAACCACATGTTATTGCACTTTTGTGTATATAGCAGTACATTTAAATTAAAATTGCATAATACACTACTTTATAATTCATTATTCAATTTTGCGCATAACTATGCAATTAATCACAGAAAATCATGCAATTCATCGAGATTAAAAATTTTAATCGCTGCCCAGCACTACTTTTTATCTATATTCTATGAGCCTGGTCCACATCTAGATTAACTCGTTTTGTTGCTATTTCTGTTTTACCCTATAAGGAGAGGCTGCGTCCATTATGTTAATTCAATATTTTGTTTTT
This sequence comes from Micropterus dolomieu, assembly GCF_021292245.1. Taxonomy (NCBI): domain Eukaryota; kingdom Metazoa; phylum Chordata; class Actinopteri; order Centrarchiformes; family Centrarchidae; genus Micropterus; species Micropterus dolomieu. Next base: position 22,415,134 of record NC_060153.1, read on the forward strand.
TTGGTAAATTATCTAGCTACTCTCAGTACTCCCAGTGCATCTGATTATGTAGTATTACATTTAATTGTGTGCATATCAAAGATAAAATACAATACCACAATCTCAATGTCAATCTCAGCATCAGTTTGGTTTGCGTCATCCTTATCTACAGGCTCCATACGGGGCGTCACAGCAAACATCCTGTAACTAACTGAAATAAGAGTGAAAGAAGTTAATTTTGCTGTTGAAGGTCGAAGAAAGGTGCATCTAATTTTAGTTGTGACTATCAACTTTTTGATTTTATTTTTCCATATATTTAAGTAAAGAGATTGGTTCATATGACTAATTTATTAATACATCCATTCATATAAAATAATGAATAAAGGTTTAGTCAAACAAATTAAACAAATCAAACACTTAATATTAAGGCAAACTAGTTGCTTATTAATAGAAATGACTAGAGTTAGCATGCGTGTTAGTAGCATATTAGCTGTTTATTAGTCATTATAAAGCACTTATTAATGCCTTAAGCTCGCCACACACTAGAGGATAAGTGGGACAATTTTCATCCTGTAGTGTAAGCGGTATAAGGTCACCGACTGGATCAAGGCACCCCAACTGGTAACTGTAAATATATTTATGTTAAACGTGCGTGCACTTAAGCTAGCTCAAAAAACTACCACAATGAACTCAGCTGAGTTACTGACTTAGTTTGTTTTTTTCTAAGGGTGCTCCGATCGATTGGTCACCGATCGTAATAAGCCAATAATGGCTTTAACTAGTTTGATGGGTGGTCTCTAAAAAGGCCGATCAGAAAAGCAAATCAGATGATGCAATACTTGCAGGACAAATTTTCAACAGCAGCTAACACGGTTTCACTACGCGGTTTGAACAGTTTTCAAAGCTAGCTAGTCCTTTTCAGACAGGAAGCATTAATGCGCCCAGTTAATCATTTACAATGAGAGTTGAGCAGCAATCAGACAAGCAGAGCAACAAGCAGGAGCGATCAAGTGAAACTGTCGCAGTCGTGCTCATCTTATGGTGCTTTCAGACCAAAAGCGAAGCGAGCGTTCGGGGCGGTGAGTTTACATACAAAGTCAATGCAAACACGCAATCGAAGCGGGCAGTGAGTGAGTGAGTTGAATATTCTGCTCTGACAACTACGCCGTTTACTTGCGGGAGGAGCTCGGAGTAAACTGCTTTTTTAAAATTAGCTTTTTATTTTAGATTTTGGGATTTCAACGTTGATTTATCTTCACTGGAGCTTCTCAGCAGCTAGGTTTCATGCACATCCAGTTCCAGTGTTGTTGTTAGCGTAGTTAGTGTAAATAACCCAGTATATGTTTAGCTCTACAGAAGAAATATTATTGTTGAACAGTCATTTCAGTAGGCTTTATTAGGTATTTTACCTGGTTTAAGCCCTAGTGTCTTACTTCCTGTTCTGACTAGAGGTGTATTTATTTTGAAAGCCACCGGCTGGCACCGTAACTAGTTTTCCTGCAACATGCAACGGAAAAGGGGAGAAACAGTAACCTGTACACAGAAAGATTTAATGTTTTAGCACCCCTTCGAAGAGGCACAAAGTTAGAATTTATCATAATACTGTCATATTAACATGGTGGTGGTGTTTTGAAGTAGTTTGAACAATTGTGGCTGTTTATAGCTGGGCAAATACTGGGCTTGTGAGTTAGTGCTAAACTATGCTAATGCTCTGAAACTATATGGTAAGGTAGCTAATGGGGTTGTTGTTTGTGTTGTTTATTTTTGTAACCAGCTCTTACGTTGGTTTTTGGATTTCCAATAAATCTAAAATCATCAGTTCAAGTGTCAGACCATCTTTCGGAGGGATGTGCTACAGTTAGCTCTGTCGGACTACAACTTCATATTTATATAAAAACTGGACATTACTTGTAAAAAAGAAAGCGAGGAGGTTGAACTATCTGGTGAGTTCAGAAAACATGTGTCTGTAACTTTATACCAGCTATCATTGTACTGTACTGTGACCAAATTAGCATAGCATAGCCCTGATCGATCCAAAACACCATTCAGAAAACAAAAATCTTTGTCCTGCTGTATTGCTGACAGACCTGAAAAAGCATGAATTTATATGTTTAACAAATCTTCATCATGTTGTTGTTATTTCAGCATCAGTTTAATCCGTTTATTGCTATTTAATCACAGCAAAATGTTTACTTTGGGTTCATACAGTTGTAGTAAAGGCGAGTTGTGTTTATTCACGTTATCGCGTTAAAATCGCCTTCTCGCGTTGTGTGTGAACACTTGCAGCGAATGTAGTCATGCGAGGAAAGCGTCTAATGCAAAGAGAGGCACCACTCAATCAGCTGACTGCCTCTCTCTCTCTCTCCCCGTTTTTTTTCTGCCTCCCATTCAGATTAAAACGGTGAATCAGAAGATGTTTGTTTGAAAACGCTACTGACCCCGTGGGCAAAAACGGAGGACTTTATAAAACAATGACACAGACACACATTTGGCTTTCTGATTGGGTCTTATCAGTCATCCAAACCAAAAACACGATGCTGAGTTATAGTTTCTGTATTTTTATTAAAATATTTTGTACTGTGTAAATAACACTTGTACTGTGCATGTTCCCGTGCAGTCTTTTTTCCGCTGCAACAGTTTGCACTCCTGTGTTGCTTTCAGTAACAGTTCCACTTCGGTCAATGCAAAAAAAAAACCTGGTGTGGTTCTTCGCCAAATCTTCTGCAACTGCTGAGTAGACCATCTGCTTCATGTTTACATCAGCATGCGCATCCCCAGTGTACGTAAACGGCCACTAGATGTGTGTTTTTAGTCATTTTAATATGGACGGAGATCAACTCTGATACGCAGCTAACCCGCTGCTGTGGACAGTGAAGACTGTATTCGTTATAAAACTGTTTAAAAAAACGTAGTAGTGTGGATGTAGTCTCACATTACCCGACTCCTCTCTACTCCTCTCAGGTCAACCTTCCCGTTTTCCCCATGATCTCCTGTATTTTTAACCTTTATAAAACCAAATAAAAACCTGCTGGCCGTATTTAAAGTGTTTGCTACTCTCTCCTCTGGTAAAGACGGTGGCAGTAGGCCCATGTGAAACATGTAGACTGTGCTTCTTATATAATATGGAATTAACATTGTACTTTTATTTATTTAGATGTCCATTATTTTCAAATCTCACTGAAGGCAGTTTTGACTCCTCTCTGTAGCCCACACTCCCTGTCTCTGCCACCTAAAGCCCACAGAAACTGCCTGAGCTTTCCAGAACAAAAACCGGCTACTTCAGAGTTTATCATTGACTCAGGATGCCTTTGCTACTTTAGCTCCTAAATATTTTGGCTACAGCCTTTTTTGTTGCAGTTTTTATAGTTGAAGTAAATGTATAAACATGCTGTTTGTTCTGCTTTTGTAGTTTACTCCACAGGAAAGCTACATTTGTTAAGCTAGAAGATTTTCGCAGTAACCAGGCAAAGCCTTCAATGGTTTAAGTCTCTAAAACAGAGGGAGTGGAATTTGTTGCCCATTTTTTTTTTAGGACTAATTACATAAATGTACAGTATATTGTATAATGCTACATGGTAAATAAAAGGCTTCAAATAGACCAAGTGATCCCGATACCGCTTTCAGCAATCGGTGATCAGCTCAAAAACTCCTGATCGGAGCGCCTCTAGTTTTTTGGTAGTTTAAGTTCACCTAGGATTCAAATCACTTTATTCTATTGGTTGATGAAGTATTTGGGTAATCAAGATTTATGAAGTCTTTTGGATGCTTGAATAGTGAGCTACATTTTTAAGTGAGGCTTCAAATGAGACTGAAGTTGTGAATTTGATTGTGTAGAAAAATCTGCTAATCTAACAAAGTGAACCTTCCATATTAATAATACTACTACTACTACTACTACGTGTAATACTACTCTTCCATTTTGAGAGTAGTCGAGAATTAAAAACCCCTGAATAAAGTTTTGCGTCCGATGTCATTCAAATTTAACCTGACCACAAAGACACACAGAGGTGGGTGTGTTCTTCAGTACTGATGGAGTATTGAACTCACCTTTGCTGTTGGGGGTGTAAATGGTCTTGTCAGTCTGGATGAAGATGTACCCGGACTGGAAGGACATTAAGACGACTTTCTCCAGCAGTCGGTCAGGGAACTGAGCTTGCAGGTACACATACTGCTTCATGGTGGGATCCTTACTGAAGTCACCAGCAGGGATCTGAAACCAGCATGAAGAGATACAAGCAGGTGTGAGGAGCAGGTCAGATTATATTGTATACGGTTTATACTCCTGTTTGTAGTCATAAAAGAAAACTATTTATATAGACTATGTAACATTTCAGGCTTTAAAATAAATAATGTGTTGTGGCAATAAAACCAAGTGACAGTAAAATATTTTTTTTATTTACACATTACCTTAATTTGTCCAAAATCCTGGAAGTCTTTAGCACTGGTGAGCGTCACAGATGTAGATGCCAGCCTTTTGGTTTTGGTTGGATGGTTCATCACGATGATTTCAACCCTAATGTCTGCTCCTGTGCAGTCTTGACACTCCACAAAGATGTTTTCTACTATTCCTACCCGCAACAAGTTGGGGGCAGACATCACCTGCCTGCAGAGCAGCAGCATGAGAGAAAGAGAGTAATAATGAGCAATCTATTGATTATCTTGTCTAAGATCCAGCACTGGATCAATAAAACATTTCATCATTGTTCTGAACTATGTTGTTTCTGGTGTAATGCATCACTGCGCAAATTTTAGGCTTACTAGCATAATTTGAAAGACCAAAGTAGCTTGACTTTTGTGATAAGTACTACTAACTGCTACTAACCCACCGACATAGCATTTTTATTAGTATTGGGTTGTACAAATAAACAAGACATAAAGCACTAACAGTAATGTACAAGTGCATCTCATAAAATTTGAATATAATGGAAAAGTTCATTTATATAAATTTTTTAAATTTCACTATTTCAGGATTTTTTAATTTTAATCTTTCTGATTACGGCTTACAGCTCATGGAAATCAAAAATCCATATCTTAAAATATTAGAATAAAAAATGTATAACACAGACACGTCAACCTGAGAAGAGCCTTTAATCTCTCCATCTGGTTCAGTACACACAACCACAATCATGAAGAAGACTTCTGACTTGACAGTTGGTCAAAAGACACCCACTGATACCCTCCACAAGAGGGGGAAGCCACAGAAGGTCATTGCTGAAAGGGCTGGCTGTTCGTAGAGTGCTGTATCAAAACATTTTCATGAAAAGTTGACTGGAAGGTTAAAGTGTGGTAGGAAACGGTGCACAAGCAACAGGGATGACCGCAGCCTTGAGAGGATTGTCAAGCAAAGCCAATTCAAGTTCTTGGGGAGTTTCACAAGGAGTGGACTGAGGCTGGAGTCAGTGTTTCAAGAGCCACCAGGCACAAACATGTCCAGGAAATGGGCTAAGTGTCACATTCCTGGTGTCGTGCCTGAACCAGAGACAACATCAGTTGACTCTTACCTGGGCTAAGGAGAAAAAGAACTGGACTGTTGATGAAAGTAAATTCTGCACTTCATTTGGAAATCCAGGTCCCAGAGTCTGGATGACCAGTAGAGAGGCACAGAATCCAAGTTTCTTGAAGTCCAGTCTAAAGTTTCCATTCAGTGATGATGTGGGGTGCCACGCAAGGTTATAATCATTAACGAAGACGAACGAAATAACAAAAAATAGACTTGAAAAAAAATTGTCAACTGAAATAAAAATAAAAACGAGACATTACAAAAGAACAATAACTAACTAAAACTGTATTGTATGTTTGCAAAACTAACTAAAATGAAAGAGTAAATGTCCTTAGTTTTCGTTTCTTTCTTTATTTTATAGGGCCTAATAAGCCTACATTTCGAGTGGATATGAAGCCGGTGGAACTAACTGTGCAGGGCAGTTGGTCTGGTCGGACCTATGAGCCGGACCAGCAGTTAAGTTAAGCGGTGCGCTTGAAGAGCTGGCACGCTGCGTGTCCATCAATAGAGCCCGGGGTCAGTGTAGCCTGTGGCGACCGCTGTTATGAGGAGTGCCCCATGTAACGTAGTTACAAAAGTAGTTGCGGAGACCCAGGTATGGATTGGCTGTGTAGTTGGTGCGATTTGAACATGTTTTCTATTATCTTTTATTCATACATGTGTACAAAATCATATGAATGCAACAACCGTATAGAGTTGTGTTTTGTTTAGATTGGGTTGCAGGTAACTTAGTGAGTCACTGTCTTGGTGGTTTTCTTTTCCTTGTTTTGTTCTGTTCTGATGGTCTGACTTAGTATTCTGCCTGTGGGATAAACTTGCCACATGCCCACTGACTGTGAGCTCTCCTAGCACTGGATTAACTGTCTGCTGGTAATTATATTTACTACATATCAGCTAGTGTGTGTTTTATGGGCTCATTGATATCTCAGCCAACCTGTCTCTTTGTGGTTCACATTGTTTTAATACCTCTTTTTTGATTAATAAAGGTTTAGATTTTAATACAACTGCTTTCCAGTCATACTTGCTTTCAGGGTGCTAGGGACCTGATGTTTGTGGCTCCAAGGGGGGCCTACACTATCTTCTACACTAATTTCTTAGCTGTCCATCAATTGTATTTCACCTCCATTTATTGTATTTCACATATTTAAACAAGAATGATAGAGCCAGAGAATAATGTAATGAATTTTTTAGGACCACTGGGTAATAAGATTAGTGTAGTTAGCTCTTAGGGTTTGCTGTATGTAGGTTAGAAATTATACTGTAGATTACATGTGCTTAATTTATTTGTAGTATTTATTTAGACAATGCGTCAGTATTTCAAATATATATTTGCTTAGTGTTTGGGCCCCTATGGACAAGCATCAGATAGCTTAAAAAAGGGTGAATCTTTTCAAAAATACTTCTGATTGTACTTGTATTTTAATGTTTTGTGAGAAAACTAAACTGGACTGAACTAAACTGAACTGAGCTTGGCATCGTGCAGCGACAAAGACTAAAAGTAACACTAAAACTAATAAAAACTAAACTAAAACTAAACATTTTCTAAAAATAAAAACTAAACTAAACTAGCAAACCCACGTTAAAAACTAATTAAAACTAAACTGTGATGGGGTGATGGTGCAATAAGATGCCAGCCTTTGGTGTGAGAGACCAGGGTTCAATTCCCACTGTGACCCATCTACCATTGTGTCTCTGAGCAAGACACTTAACCCCTAGTTGATCCAGAGGCGTGCGACCTCTGACATATATAGCAATTGCAAGTCGCTTTGGATAAAAGTGTCAGCTAAATGAGTAAATGTAATGTAAACTGAAATTGAAAACGAAAAGTCAAAACAAAATCAATATAAATACTAATAAAAAATCCAAAACTATATTAAACTTGGTGACATTTCATCTGCTAGTGTTGGTCCACTGTGTTTCATTAAGTCCAGGGTCAATGCAACGTGTACCAGGAGATGTTATTACTGGTCAGCCAACTGGCCTGACCTGAACCCCACAGAGACACTATGGTGTGAGGACAGTGAGAGACACCAGACCAACAACATAGCGAGCTGAAGGCCGCTATCAAAGCAACCTGGGCTTCAGCAGGGTCACAGGCTGATTGCCTTCATGCCACGCCACACTGATGCAGTAATTTGTGCAAAAGGAGCCTCCACCAAGTACTGAGTGCCTAAGTTAACCACTTTCAGAACTTTAAAACCTTACAGAAAGTCATCATTTCTGTATTACACATTCGTTATTAAATTTTTTGGGGGATGGGCATCGCTTTTCGATACCTTTAAGGTAACAGCAGAAACAGCCCTTGTGTATCAAGTAATGTTGAAACGTCTCCAGTCAAACCAGTATTTCATTCGATACTTATTATAACAGGAACGTGGCAAAAAATGACTTTTTGTTTGGTTTTCCTTGCAGCCAAACAAGCAAGCAACACACTTAAAGAGTGAGAAGGGCACTTCTCTTTTTTTTCCTTATGTGTCTGCGCGTGCCAAGTCCATGCGTGATTTTAACAGCGGCTCACCTTCAGCTGCGGTCTCAGGCATGTTCGTGACTGTTGCAAGTTTATCACCACAAGCTTGGCTTTCCGTAGGTTTCATCTTCTGGTATCATTTAACACTACTCTGTACATTTATATTTGCTATTCACTACTATCACTTGTCACTGATCAATCTCTGCGTTCCATCATATAATTTCAATGCTTTCGTGGCGCAGCAGCTGATTTTACTCATAGAGCCTCCAGCTGCAGTTCCAGCTCCTAAGATCTAGTCTTTCCCTGTATGATACTACCCGTGAGGATTTTTATGTAATTATTTGAAAAAAGAAAAAAAAATAGATAACCTTGCTTGTCCATAACAACAATAATGAAAAAATAATAATAGGCTACTAATCAACTACAATGGCTTCAACAGGTGGAATATTACGCAAGGTATCAAATTAAGTACTCAATTGGTATCGGTATCACTTTAAGGGTACTGGTTTTGGTACTGGTATCGTAAAATCTTTAGACGATACCCAACCCTAAATAATTTGAGATATGGCTTTTTAATTTCCATAGCTGTAATCATCTAGACTAAAACCAAAACACAAAAAAGGCCTGAAATATTTCCTTTTATGTGCAATGAATCTGGAATATATGAAAGTTTCACTTTTTGATTTAAATTATTGAAAAAAAAAAAACTTTTTCACAATATTCTAATTTTAAGAGATGTACCTGTAATATACAAAAAGAATGCATCTACTTTTACTGCATATTAAAAACAACTCTCAACACAACAAATTCATGTTCAGTCATTCAACACTACTCAACAAACAACCAGCTCAATCCTTCTTTATGTAGTGTCTTACTGGCAAGGAGGCAATGGTGCTTTTAGATCATTCTTCATTTTTATAATGTCTACGTATTTATATCTAATGGCTTGTGCCATATTTTACATACCCTTTTCTTTCTTTGTTGTATGTAATTTATTAATGTGTCTTTGGTGTACCACTGTATTGCTTTGTTGGCTATATATTGTTCTCAAGTTGATTGCAGCGGTTTGCAGCTGTTGTAAAAGTCAAATTTTCGCTCAGGGACAATAACTATATTTTTATCCTTTTTTTTTTTTTTTTTAGGGACTATAGATTATAATAATAATAATAATAATAATATATATTATATTTAATTATACTACGAGCTGGAAATGGAAATATAGAATGCTTGGGCCATGTAAATGCTCCTTGGTGGAGCAACAGCCTTTTATTAACTTCATACACAAATTTGTGATAATTGTGCAAAACACAAAAATAGCAAAATTCAATAAAGAGTGTAAAAAGATAAGGTGGGCCTACTTACAATGGTGATCCATCAGCCAGAGACGTCAAAGTGGAAAAGACCAGAAAGGCCAACAGCCGGTGCTGAGTCCTGCACATCCTCCTGCCTGATCCCATTTCTGTAATTATTGGACACTCCCCGCTCCGCAGCACTCTTCCTTTTACGCACTTACCTTCCTCCTCTTGCACCTGCATCCAGTTAATCCCAAGGAATCTGAACTGAGAATAAAATGTTGATGGAAGAACACATTAATCCACATATTCTTAATTCGCAAAATGTCATTTACTGGCCCTCAGTGTTTAACATAACTTTGAATATCCAAAATGTAATGGTTGCCGCCTTTTTTCTGCATTTCTTCTTACTGACATTGTCCCTTGAGAGTATTTTTAATTATTCTGTGTATATATATATATATATATACTGTGTGTGTGTGTGTATATATATACACCATATGCCAAGCTAGTTTAGACATTAGACGATATGTCTTATAATTCTGTTAAGGTAAAAACAATTGTCAGTAACTAAACTAACTTGCTAAATTACTAAATTGGATGGCAGATATCTGGTTCTAATTCAAGTCTTCGTGCCTGGCTGGCTGGTAATGTTAACAAGCTTCCATGAAAGATACATCATACACAAGAGATTAATTTCTCTCCTGTGAAGGTCAACATGCTGATAACTGTGCTTGTTTTTTTTTAGCTTCATTGGATATTCAGGGCTGTTGAACAGTAACACTGTCCAATGCAATTACGTCAGCATGTTTTAAAGTTTGTTTTATGTGTATATTAAAAAGAAGAAACAAAAGGTTTGGGGGGAAATGTCAGAAATGCTTCTTTTGGTCTCAGTTGGCTGGAGGAGCCTGTCAGTGTCTGATTGACAGCAGCTGCAAGAGTGCCAGTAGGGAACCAGAGACTTAAAGAGGTGGTATTATGCTTTTTGCGTTTTCCCCTCTCATTTATTGAGTTATATAACTTTTTTGTGCATGTAATAGGGTTTGCAAAGTGAAAAAGCCCAACGTCCACCCCTAAGGGAGTTCCCATCTCCCACAGAAAACACTGCTCTGAACTGCCTGAAAACAGCTTTTTTGTAGTCCAGCAAAAAGCAAAATGCGCGTAATAGAATGCTCGCCAAGCGGCTACTCCGACACGCCCTCAAAAACACGGTGGAAAAACACTGAGCTGCAGCACACCTCTCCTCTCCCTTCCAAACACAAAATACCATCCAGGCAGTTAATGGTAAAGTTGTTGTGTTGTAGAGACAGAGCTCAGTTAAAACTTTATGGATGAAATTAATAACTCACCACTCTGAAACGCTTGCTCCAGTCCATGTTGATAAGCTGGTAAGGGGAACATATACAACTGAACAAAGTCTTGTTTACTGGCTTCTCAGGGCCCGCCCTTCTCTGATTTTGATTGGCTAGTAGTCCTTAACTAGGAAATGCGCATGTGCAACTCCCAACAAAGATCTTGTAGAGGCAAGATGTATCACTCCTAAAACGAAGCCTTCAACACAGGGTGAAAAGAGGAGCTGCTGCAACGTGCAGTATGACAAAAAATATGGTGTATTTTGAAAATTAAACTATGTAAACCTGTTCTGGTACAACCCCTAAATGAGATTTTGAACCTGAAAATGAGCATAATACCAAGCCTGTTTAAACCAGTTTCCACCAAAGGGACTATACCTCGGGACTAGGAACCTTTGGAGGAAATTACTGCATTTCCACTGCAGGGACCAGGGTCTAAATGTAGTTCTAGGGGTCTTTATTTTTCCCCTCAAAAAGTCCCTGCTCGGGAGGTAGTACTTTTTGAAAGTTCCGGTACTGTGGGGGTGGGGCTTGCCTTGCAGTGATTTTCTGAATGGGCGAGTAGAGGCTACTGGTTTTGAATCAAGCATGTCGGCTGTTTTTTTTACTACTGCTCCTCTTTTCCACCTTTGTTTGCAAACCAATAAATCACAATCAACATAAATAGCCACACAAGTCTCAACAATATCTGCCTGAGATCATACATCGGCATTAAATGTATTGCTTGTGAAATAGTAGCCAGCGTGCAGCTGTGTGTTTACAGTGTACAGCTAAATTCTGGGTCCTGTGTTGTTGTTTTAATTTTTCATCAGTCAGCAGGTTTCTACACGGCGATGAAGTCAGTCTCCTCCTCTCCTAAACAAATGGAATGCTGATTACAGCAAGTAATAAAGCTTGTTAAAAATCCTGTTCCCTGTCATTACTACTTACTGAAAAGTGTATACCTCAGATAAAACATCAAAGCTGAACTCTTGCTAAAGAACATCAGTCTAGTATAAGTTGAAAAGTGAAAATACTCCCAATGTGTTTCACATGAAATGTATTTCTGTGCGTGCAGGAGTATTTTTACTTCCTACCTTATCAAGATAAATAAGGAGCCATACACCCAGTAAAGGAGCCTGATGTTTCTGAAGAGTGCCTTGTTTGCTGCTCTGATATAAATCTAGTTTAAACACAGAAGAATGTGGGCACATCCAAAACATACTGTGGGTAAGTGCTGAAACAAAGAATGATCTGCACAGAGTAATTATGAATGCCACTAGATTGCAAACTCTGAGGAGCTCACAATGCACATGTAATAAATAGGTGCATCTATACAATGTAAACCACACAAAACCTTCTAAGAGGTCGCAGTAAATTACACCACCTGCAGGTCGTCAAAACCATTCAGTCTGCAGATAATTCTTTGTTTTTCACAACAGAGTAACATCTCAGTGAATGACACATTTGTCTCAATAATAATCTTTATTTGCAGAGCACTTTTCAAAAACAAGTTACAAAGTGCTTTAACAAGTGTAAAGAAAACAAAGAAACAAAACTATACTATAGTCTCAAAAATAAAACAGTATACAAAATCAACCTTTCATTTTTTACTTTCTACTAACATATGTAAAATGTTAACCTATAAATACCATCTTAATATTTTCATTTACAGCTGTTAACTATAATATAGAGTTTAGATCACAATATTTACTGTTAAGATAGGTATCTGATGATGAATGAAGAATGTGATTTTATTTTAAGTATAATTAGTCTGATCAATTTTATAACAAATTATTCCTAATACACAAGCAATAGTTTAACAAATTAAACTCTTGTCTTGCATTCATGAAAACATCGATATTAAAAGGTTACAAATGTAAAAGTTGTTTTGTATGACTTGAAATAATGTGTTGTAAGAGCTATTTTAATGATAAGAACCCAGTGTCATAATTTCGCATCAGTGGTGTTCAGGTGTTGTGAGTAAAAAGAAAAGGCTGAGCAAAGCAGGTGCTGAAGAGCGTCACTGGAAGCTGGGACAAATCACATCTGGAGGGTTCTGCAATCAGCTCCTCTGGCACCTGTAAAGAAAACAATGGGAAGACAGTTAAGCAGCTTCTTCCAAAGTGCTATAAAGCTACTGAACTCTGAGATCGCCTCAGCATGGTAACCTCTATGGCATGTAACAGTAATTAGGGGTGGCAATGTGAAATACACTGTTTACTAATATATGCAATATACTGTTTGCTGCTGGACACTGTGCAATAATAACTACTCAAGTCAGATCTTATTGAACGGTTATTATAAGGATCTTATTTCTTATTGAACTGTACTACGTTTTTAGGCAAATTTCAATCTACTAAACAAACTCAGAGGAGGCTCTCACACACCTAATTTCTCGCCTTAACTAAACAAACTTTATTAAACTCAGGAGAGGGGTCAACTGCAGACCTCCACTGTCAGGCCGGTCAGTTTTTTACGTCCCCACAGGACGTAACGTGATGCATTTTCGGTTGTTTCGCTACTACACATCGCGACAGCGGTAGGTGACTGGTTGGCATTATCCAAAACATTGAGTAACGCCATAACCTCGACGTCCAAAAAACATTTCCCAGTATTCAGTCCACAATCACCACACACTACTGTCAAACCGAGCGCCTGTTACACTTCCTGATTATATTGCATCAGACGCGGTACGCCAGAGTGTGACATCACAATGACGTCATGTCCAGATGCCGGTTTTTGGCCCAAAATAATTTTATTATTTTTCCTGGGCATATTTGAGGCACAGTGACATATGTATTTTGTTGCTTGTAATTTTAGAACATTTATGCTATTTTTGTATTAATGAAAGCTAATGAGATATGGCCAATTGTTGAGTTAATTATCTTGGGGGATGGGCCTCAGTGGTTAAAGGGGGTTCCTTCTTCTTCAGCCCAGAGGGAGTGTGTGTGCCAGAGCTGTTACAGAGAAGGTAATTGAGAGAGAGCCTCGGATTGATTATAGATTGTTGTGCCTTTTTGCTTGGACTGTGAATACTGTACATTTTGTAAATACTATTTTTTTTGACTATTTTGTTGCTGAGCGCTATTTTTGTACCTTTGGAAGAACGAGCCCAATAAATCACAAAAACATCATTTACAACTACGCCATTTTTGTTCATTTGGAGTACAAGCCCCGTCACAATTGCTCTTGGTGTATATTCGCTGTCAATAGCTACTGCTGACAATACACATTTAGTACATCTAAATCACACAAATTACAGAATGTCAGATTATTTGTCGTTCTACATAGGTGTCGTTCTACGTTAGGCTACGCCAAAGGTGGCTAGCGTTAGCTCCTGAAGTAGCAGGATTAGCTTTTTTTTCCCCCTTTGGATAACGTAAGCTAACTTTACTCATAGCCTGTATGAAGCTACTGTGTGTTTGTTTTTTGTAAAGCATTTTGCAAGGGCATAGGTTTGCATTTGTCCTGCTCAGGTTAGTTATTTGTCCAAAAGAAGATAAAATAAAGATCTATATCGTTTAGACCGTTCGGTGTAGCTTTTTCACACTTAATGTTAAACAGTGTGCAAAGACTTTGCTGGCTGTATGAATTGATCTTAGTTTAATTTAAGTTTATGTACTACGACAGCGTTTCCCAACCCTTTCCTGAAGAAAGTTACCCCCTGTCCTGCATGATTTAATCTATTCCTGCTTCAAAACACCTGTTTGAGGCAAATTCAGGATTTATAACTAGTTGATATTAAATCAGCTTTTTTGGAGCAGGGAGATATTTAACACACATGGTTATTTAAACAGTTAGCCACATAAAGATACTACTCATCACCACAGCCACTGTTGGCATATAACCAAATTGCGTGATTTAGATGTACAAATATTAATAGTGGTAGATATTTTGATGGAACATGCCAAGACCCATGCATTCAGACTTTTCTTTAAAATGTTTTGGATAATGCAAATCAGTCACTGCTGCCAACTCCTTTTCTAACTGTGTAATCTGTGTGTGTACAGTGAATAAAGTAAAATGATTATTACAGTAGGCTATTGTGTCTCCACTCATTTTTAAAAAGTGGATATTTACAAAATTATTGATACAGGTATACATATTGTATTGACTGTACAGTTTGATAGTCCACATAGTCCAGCAGGGTTCTAGTTACAGTCCATAAGGAGGGTCTGAGCTCATACTCATGTTGTGGGGGTCAGTAATTCATTTACCAACAACCATTATTTTTAATCACAAATGTACATTATATTAATAAGATGAACACACTAAAATAAACACGTTTTCCAAACGAACTATGCTGCGCACCGCATGAATGTCATTACGCATGATTAATAATTAATATGATAAGATAAAGGGCGGATTTGCGGTCTCTCCTTGAGTAGTTGTCTTTGTTGGTTTATTTCAGTCTTTTAAAACTTAAACAGTATCACACACATCTGGGGCAAGTAGTGGGCTGCTGTGTGTGAGAGAAAGTGTTGACCATGTGAATGTGGTCAACAATGTGGTAAATGTTATTTATTAATCCCCGCTGGTAACGTCCGTTAGCCTACAGACTACCACGAAGCTCAAATTGTAGTCCAGTTTCAAAAAGTTGTCCTTTTTTTCCTATTAAATTTAGCTGATTGCAGTAAAATGCCATAGTATATTACTCTTGAAAGGTAAATTATGAATGAGAAGTGTGTGTGTGTGTTTCCTTTAGGATGACTGGAAGAGAGGCTAAGTTATACTCTTAATCAACGACGATGTTTTTCTGTGAATGGATGTGGCTATATGGACGGAATTAACGTCATATTTTGACAGAATAAGTAAATAGTGCCTGTAAAAAAAGAAAATGTTAATAGTTGACTGATTGAAGCGATATATAGTCGGCTTTGTTGCTACATTGGCACGTTAAGTGCTAAGTAGAATAGGCTCAAATCAATATGCTATATTTAAGGAATTAGCCTGCTAGCTTCCCGTTACAATGTCGACTAAATAATAAAATATAAATCAATGACAAAAACCCTCCCCGTGTCTACGTGATTAAACTTTAAAATTTTTGAATGCATTTCCTGTCAAACCGCACGCTTTTATTTTGTAGTTTGTGTGTGTATTTCCTTTCCTGACCGGCTTGACGGTGGAGGTGGCATGACAGTGGAGGTCTGCAGTTGGACCCTCTTGAAACTCAGGAGCATCACTCTAGTTACAGCCCAGCTACCTGTCTGCAGGCATAACGCTCATTATATGCTGACAAAAAAGGTGGATGCAAATCTCTGCAGGTGTTCTGCTGAATTATGCATCCACGTCTTAAGTTCCTTATCAGAAAATTCGCTGATCAAACGCAGCTATCACCTCAGATTGTTTGCTACATCTCAAGGCATGCTATATCCAGTGTAATAACTTATTGATGACTCTAAACATACTTCTATATTTACTTCCAATCAATCATCCCCTCTGATGAACCCCACAAACAGTATAACGTTATCGTTTTTGAACAGTACACTTGGAGGTCCATGGCTCTCCACAGCGAGCAGGCAGAACTCTGCAGCTGCCGCTCCCCCCTCGGCTCTCAGCTATTAAACCCTTCCTGTCCCTCCGGTTCAGGTGCAGCCACTTATAGTAGTATCTGACTAGCATGTAACTGAACAGTGAGTCCGTTACAGTACGAAGCCAAATCTAACATTGCCTGTTTGTAAAGTTTACCGTTAATATAACATCAGCTAACTGAGAGCTGTGCCAGAGATGTTTGGCTGAGCCTTACTTTACAACTTAACACACGCCTTTTCTTCAAAGCATTATCACCCTAATGTCTAACACTAAGGTTAATCTAATACATTTTGGCTTTTCTCTTCTTGCTGACTTGTCTTTGACTCCTTAAAAGCTGTGGTTAGAACACACTAACTCCTGTTAATTTAGCATCGTTACCAGCTTGGGGCTGCGCCTATCTGGCTAGTTAGTGTAACGAGCTAAGCTAACAAGCTATGCTGACAGCAATACCTGTTAAATATTGTTAACACATAAATAAAATAAAGCAATTTCACTCACCAATTGAAGCACGTACTTCGTGGAGGTTCTCTCTCCAATAAACCGTCACTGGGCTAGGAGTGACAGAGGCCAGAGACACCTGTCAATCAAAGCGGCCACGCCCCTGTTCTGGCAGAAAATTGTGTCCTCTTAAATTTAATCTTTTATGTATGATCTTTTAATATTATTATTACTATTCTCATTATGTGCTAATCCATTCTTTCACCCATATTTTTATAATTGAGTCATTCTACGGAAGGGGTGCCATTTGCACTTTCTAATTTTCCAAATTTTCACCAAGACCAAACTTTTTTTGTTTTACTTACTTACTTAAGATATGTTAAACCCCCCAGAAAACATATTTTCCCACCTCATGCACAAAATCATTATTAATATTATCCTTTTTATTTAGACATGGGAGCCATTCTTGTACCACCCTGTCACATGTTTTCCTACTAGTAAAATGTCCTTTTGTTGGAAACCATCAATACAAGTATGTAATTTAATCATTTTTTATTATTCTTAGATTTTCAATCTTGAAATATGAATTCAACAGTGGCCTCATTGAAAGACATTAGAAACTTTCATTAATTTTGGATATAAATGTAGGTGTGGCTTAATGATAGGCATACAAGATCCTATATATATTAGGGCTGGGCACTTTAACGTGTTAAAGCATTAATTAATTAACGCCGAAAATTATTTTATCGCACATTAACGCAGTTTTAATTTTAGTATTATTAGCTGCACAAGATTTACAATAAATATTTTATTGCTACTGTGTAAAGGGTGCTGCTGCTGGTAAAAAGTACCTTATTTGTTTAAAGTGTTTGCAAACCACATGTTATTACACTTTTGTGTATATAGCAGTACATTTAAATTAAAATTGCGCAATAAACTACTTTAGAATTTATTATTCAATTTTACGCGTAACAATGCAATTAATCGCAAGAAAATCATGTGATTAATCACGATAAAAAATTTTAATCGTTGCCCAGCACTTTATATATATATATATATATATATATAAAACTCACGACTGACATGATTTGCGGCAGCATTGTCACGCAGCTCTACTCTGAAACTGACTAAGCGAAAATGAAGCTTCGCAACCTCGCAACTTAAAAAAAAGCCTGGAGGCAGGTCATTCTGCTCTTGGCCAAAGCTTGGCTTTTTGCTGAAGTAGGCCTACAGTCCAGCCCGTCCAGGCTCGCTGGACGGGCTGGCTGTCTGTCCAAGCAGTGCATGGATGTGGAGAAGAAAGCTGCAACGGGTTGTAGCTAAGGGTGGTTCATCAGCGCTATGGATGTCTCCTGTGGTGTTGTGTCGGGAGATGCAGTAACAAATCAAGTCAAATCAAGATCTTCGCGACTTGCTTGGATCCCGATCATTGCCACTCGCAGTTAGTATATTTGAACTTTATTTGTCTTATTTCATCATTACATTATTAATTCAAAGTGGACAGGGTTCACTGCAATCCAAATCCGTACTACAATCAATTAAACTAAATTCAAGTCAGCTTTATCTACAACAACAAACACAAGTCGGCTAACAGACGCCTCAGAAATCATACTGAACAAACTTGGTTGGTTACAGTCACGGGCTAATTTGATAGTGTTCAGTGTTTAGTTCTCGCTAGATTTTCAAAAATCAAAGCGAGAAAACTACTAAAAACCTTTAAAAACGTATATTTGTGTACAAATTTGGCTTGTTTGTCCGCCAACTTGACCAGTTTTCGAAAGCTCCGGCAGCCGCAGACACGCTGCTTTATGGGTAATAGTCAACTTCAAGTCATCATTGATGCTGCCTTCAAAACTGGCCGTTACTGAGGCAGCTTGAAGGCATCTCAGCAGTTTCGAACAGCACTCTATGCCTCGCTGTCCTGTTAGAGACCTTCAGAAATCTTTCATGTTTTCACCTTTTTATTTACAGTCTATGGTTTTCACCCCCCACCCCCTGTTGCCGCCCAAAGTACGTCTGTAAAGCAACAGTAAATGACCTCTACACAGTAACTCTAACATCTGTCTCTTTTTCTGATAATAATTAACACTGATAATATTAACTTGGGTGGGAGTGGGGGTCCTCCCCCTGAAAAGTTTGGGCTTTAAACACTTCTGCATTCTGGTGATTGTTTTTGCACCAATTTATTGAGGAAATATCTGAGGTGACAATTCAAAATAAAATAATTTAGGCGTAATATAATGCAGTAAGACTGTCAGTCATTCTGTATTGATGTCAGATATGTTTCTCCTGTAGATCCACTTTTCTCTTTTAATTTAATCCCAGCTGAGTCTACATACATGCAGGCATGCCTGAAGTAGCCTAAGGCCTTTTCACCTTAATGATA
The DNA here is from genome assembly GCF_021292245.1 of Micropterus dolomieu. Lineage (NCBI taxonomy): Eukaryota > Metazoa > Chordata > Actinopteri > Centrarchiformes > Centrarchidae > Micropterus > Micropterus dolomieu. The sequence goes on from NC_060153.1 coordinate 22,434,062, forward strand.
AATTAGCTTAATTAATTTTAATTTAGTTTAAAAAGAAATATTGATGAAATGTTCAATCAACCCCCCCAGACGATTTTGAGCATTAAATACTTAATTTCCTGCATTCTGGAGACATTTTCTGCACCAATTTATGGTGGAAATGTCTTTATTTTTATAAAGGGAAGGGCAAAAGTTGGGTGGCAGGTGACAATTCAGAATATAAAAATATAATAGAATGTAATGCAGTTGCTTATTCCTTTTTTGCCTTAAGTTACTTTCACTGCTGTGCGGCTTCTGTTAACCGTTTGTGATAATACATTGACTAGACACTGACCGACAACATTTATATTTGATTACAATTTTGTAATTCAGAAGCCCTGAAGCTGTGAGCAATGCGCTCTCACTCGCTCTCTCTCGTGTTCTCTCTAAATGCAAGTAGTCTGAGTAACGGTGGTTGATCACATACGTGAACTTCAAACAAAATGTATCAATTATTGCGGGTAGCCTCCGCTCTTTTTAGACCTTAGAGAGAAGCTGCGTCATGAAGATTACTGTATATTAACATGGAAAATATTTTGTTGCTGTTGTTGGGTTACACCATACTTGGGGTTACACTCAAAACATCCGGGGCTAAAGCCCCGGAAAAATGACGTGGCAAAGCCGTTGATAGATATATTCTCCTGACAATTCACCTTGCCTCTTGGTTTGGTAAAGGCACAAACAGGTGGGAGCTTCATTCAAATGTGCCAGTTAAAAGCCAGTTGATGCTTTTTGGTAGGAATTAACATTGTGCTGAGAAAAAGATCGGCTTCTGACACAAAGTCAATCTGCAGACAATTTGGGGTTTTTTGTGTCAGAAAGGGCAACTAATCCAACACCATTATGGCATAATGTTTCAAGGAAAATTTTGGTATTTTTAAACCTGGGCCCTATTTTCACATATTTTAGTGTGGACTAGTAGGTACAAAAGATTTTGGAATCAGTGCATGTTAGATGGCCTCAGCTGGCAGCTGTGAACTGGCTGAAACATATTACTTTGGGGCCTGTTAAAATTATACATAAGTGGAAATGGGGCTAATATTTACTTCGGTGACCATGGAGTGAAACAATTGGTCATTTACCGGGGTTCGCGTTCACAGGACCCACCGCTAGTCTCCAAAAGGGCGAGGCAGTGACAAAACCAACGTGACACTGATACAAAAAATACTCCTGAAAGTGGGTAAGCGATGCTGGACAAATCCAATTCCATGACAAGTAAATAAATGATTAACGTTAGAGCGAACAACTACACAGCAAGTAATGAATCTAACGTTATCTAAGTTGTGGAATAGCAAACTTGCGCTACAGCTGCAGCTGCAGCGAAGCTAACATGCAGAGAGGAGGAGACGTTCCCACGCAGCGATATTTACAACTCTCCCGCTACTATAGCTGAAAACGCAACAACAGCCATGGCAAACTACAAAGTAACGTTAAGCTCAGTGTCCGTGGGCAAGCCATTTAACGTTACCTGCCTGACATCATAGCTGGATGAGTGTTGGGTGGCGTAGTATGCACATCACTTTGTTTGTCTCCACAGCTGAAGCTGCGTTCTAGGCAACTCGGAAATATCAGATCTCAAACTAGAAAAGTTTTTTATTTATTTATTTTTTATTTTGCATAACACAATTCAAAAATTAAAGCCACTTAAAGAAAAAAATACAGATCAGGACTATGCAGTAACAAACAAGGTTCAAATTTCAAGTGCAATCATATACTTCATGAACAGCAAGAAATGTGAAGATTTTACAAAAATATATAAACAAATAATTAAAAGCCATAAATGGAAAAGAAAAATAAGCAACTCAAAATAATGCATTTTAACCTCTGACTGGGGTCCAATTATACTTCAGGCCTATTACTACAGGTTAAGGCTGGTGTGGACAAATTTCCATTTGTAAAAAATCTTCCTAAAACAATTTAGATACTTTACATTGCAAGAGAACATTAGATGTGTAATTGTTTCTATTTCTGTGTTACAGAATGCACACATTCATTAGAGTTAATGTTAAATCTTAGTTGTAAACATTAATTGCAGGGATAAATATTATTCATTGTTTTAAAGTGTACTTCTCTTTAGCTTTAGGTGGCACAGGAAAAGTGAGGTATACTCATCTAACTTTCTTAGAGGTCACAGGGGAAGGAAAACATTTCTTGGTTAGAACTTACATTTCTTATCTAAAAAGTGACATGCTATAATGGACAATGTGAAAAGTCTAGGCACCATCAATGTGTACAATAAGGCTTCCTTAATCACTTGAATGAGGGCTTTTGGGATTTCTCTGATCACAGCACAATATTCTCTATTAGTACATTTTACACTGTGATTACGTCTTAACTCATTGTAGTCCAGTATGTTGCCTCTGTCATCCATTAGATGTTGAATAGACCAGATACACCACTCAAAGTCAGAGTTCCTACTTGTGAACCCTGACTTCACGCAGCTGAATGACATCACACAACAATGGCAGCTACAAAGCATACATTATAAATAGTAAACCATGAAATAAAAGGCAACATAAGGTATGTGTGCTTGTATTTAAATTAAAGTAATACATACCATCATATAGTAAAAGCTGTTCTCTGTTTAAATTGATAGAAGGTAGAAATACAGTGGTGTGAAAATTCTTTTGCATGTTTGTCACACTGAAATATTTTTGGTCATCAAACAAACTGAAATATCAGACAAAGATAACACAAGTAAACACAAATTGCATTTTTAAATGAAGGTTTTTATTATTAAGCGAACAAAAACCTACATGGCCCTGTGTGAAAAAGTGATTGCCCTCTAAACCTAATAACTGGTTGGCCCACCCTTAGCAGCAACAACTGCAATCAAGCGTTTGTGATAACTGGCAATGAGTCTTTTACAGCACTACACCTACAGCGTTACACCTATCATTGTTTTGGGGGGTGGAGCACTGCCCAATTGAGAGAAGCTTCTGTCTGTGTTCATCAGCATATAGAGGCTGTCAAGTAGTAACCTGTTTGCTGGGGACAATTCACAATACATGTATTGCAACAATTCATTTGTTGTGAATTGTCCCCTATTAAATACCTCCTTCAACTTCATAACACTTGCACAAAATACTTACTTATTTATTCAGGCATCCTTGCACTCTGCTCCATTGCATGGTGTGAGTGTACCTGCATATTACGTCCACCTCCGACATGTACATAACTTATAATAATTTTACTCCTGCATCCTTTGCACTCTGCTCACTGCACTATTTGTCAATATGTCTATATTGTTTGTTTCTGTTTATAGTGTGTACATTTGTGTTCTCTATATTGTAGCCTGTGTCTGATTGTATTATTGCCTTATTGTATTATTATTGTATGAGCAATGTACAATACAAAGTTAAATTCCTCGCATGTGTACACATAACTGGCGAATAAAACTTATTCTGATAGTATTTTAGGATCCTACTGTTGTATTATGAATGGTCCCCATAAATAATTGCACATATGTTTGAATATTTCTGTATGCATATGTAGTGAACAACGGTGTGGATTTGTGCATTTTATATTGAATAAATTTGGAGCTACCCTAAATTCCTTTCTCCTCCCCAGAGAAGATGGGGAGGGGTCAAAGTTGCTTTCTCTAAGTGCTAGCCCGACCATAAAACTGGCACCATTTTGATTCCGAAGCTGATAACGCGGGGCCTGACTGTTAAACTGACAAAGGGACACGAGCCAGCCATTGGCATCTCCCTGAACAGCCTATCAAAACTTACCCCACCACACACGTTTCCGTGGAAACTGACCTTATTCTTTGTTTTATTACCACATCAAAAGGATACTCCTTGTCTCACCTAAGTGTGACATGTTCCAGACACTGAACTTTGGATGACAAAGGACTGCAATCTCCAAAAGACTCAAAGCATCTAATTAAATTTAATTAAATCTTTAGTTACCTGAATATGTTTGCCTCTATTTGAGTAGTTATGTTAACTGTTGTTGCTATCTGTTGTTGATATTAGTGCTGAAAAGAAGTTACTTGTGCAATGTTTTTATTTTCAGCAAGACACTCCTTCA
>NC_060153.1:22438214-22452719 GCF_021292245.1 Micropterus dolomieu
CAGCCTTTTCACCTGTTTAACCCAAAAATCTATTGATCGACTCCAGACTGTCCAGAACTCAGCTGCCAGGCTTTTAACCAGAACAAAGAAATATGACCACATTACTCCTATTTTAGCTTCATTACACTGGCTCCCAGTATGTTTTAGAATTGACTTTAAAATTCTATTGATCACTTTTAAAGCTCTTCATGGCCTCTCGCCTTGTTATATTTCTGACCTTTTAGTCCCATACGCACCAGCACGTACCTTGAGGTCCTCGGGCAGAGGTCTGTTGTCTGTTCCAGAGTCTCGACTGAAAACTAAAGGGGACAGAGCGTTTGCTGTCAGGGCCCCGAGGCTCTGGAACAGCCTGCCCGAGGAAATCAGGTCAGCTGAGTCAGTGAACTCTTTTAAGTCCCTTCTTAAAACATTTATAGGAGAGCCTTTCCCAATCTTATTTGACTTTATTTTATCCCTTTTATTTTATTGTATTTTACTAATTTTATATTTATCTGTATTTTAGTCTTTTCAATGTTTTCATGCTTTTATCTTGTATTGTTTTTGTATTATTGTCTTTACACTTTTTAAAGCACTTTGTAACTTGTTTTTGAAAAGTGCTCTACAAATAAAGATTATTATTATATTATTATTATAGAGATGTCGCCCTGTATTTCCTGTATCCCAGCTGTTCTGCCACTCCTTAATGAGGTTTCTTTTGATTATTCCTTTGGCTTCAGATTTACTGAGTGGTACGCACAAGATCTCCTCGTGTTTCAGAGCCTGTTTTGCTAATGCATCCACACCTTCATTTCCCTTAATCCCTCTGTGAGCTGGGGTCCACATAAATGTTATCAGCATGTTCATATTTTTAATTCTGTACAACATTTCATAGATCTCATTAACCATATATTGCCTGCTGTGAGATGTAAATGACTGCAGTGACATTAATGCAGAACACAAGTCTGTACAAAGAATAACTGTTTTAATTTCTAATTCTTCTATCCGCTGTAATGCTGTTACAATTGCCAACATCTCGACTGTATATACGGATAAATTATCTGAGGTCCTTCTTTTAACAGAAACATATAAGGCAGGAATACTGAAAGCAAAACCAGTTCTGCCTGTATTAGGATCCTTGTATCCAATTGTATATACCTGAACAAATGTTTGATATAGTGTCTGTAACCTATCTTCAACCAATACTGCAATATTTCCACAACCTTTTTGACCCTGCATTATCCCCAGAAAGTCAACTGACACTGACGGAAACATCCAGGGTGGTGTTACGGATAATGGCACTGTAGGGATATATCTTCCTTGACTTAATGTCATGTCTCCAGCCATTTCCTCACATTTCCATGCAAAACACCCTTGTTTGGCCCTTTCACTCTCCCAACATGGGAGAAGTATCTTTGTTGTAGGATGTCGATCCTCAGACTGCCCTTGCAGATTTACCCAGTAGTGCATCATTAACTGTTTATATCTAATATTCAGCGGCATTTCCCCCACCTCAACCTGAAGAGCAGACACAGGAGTTGATTTTACAGCCCCACAACAGAGTCTCAAGGCTTGAGCTTGCACCACCTCCAACTTCTTTAATGAAGTTTTTGCTGCTGATCCATAAGCGATACACCCATTATCTAATACTGATCTAATCAGCGCTATATAAACATTTTTGATAGCAGCCCTACTTGGTGTCCCTGTTAAGCATCTCATCACATTCAGTATCTTTTTACACTTGGTGTTTATCTTACGTTCATTCCATGTTAACTTATCATCAAACCACATACCCAAAAATCTAAAAACTTTTACTTGCTCTATCTTTTGCCCATACATCTTTAACTGAACATTGACCCCTCTCTTTTTAGTGAAGACTACGGTCTTAGTTTTCCCAATTGCAAACATGAATCCCCATGCAAATGACCACCTTTCCACCACATTAACTGCCTCTTGTATTTTACCCTTAATATGGTTAATGTTCTTTCCCCTTTTCCACAAGGCTCCGTCGTCAGCAAACCGTGACTGTCCAATATCACCCTGAACTTGAGAAAAAACAATCATTAATCATAATGGAAAAGAGTATAGGGCTAATGACACTGCCCTGAGGAGTACCATTCTCTATCATATACCTTCCTGATAAAGCTGTCCCAATTCTGACTTGTATACTTCTCTCAGAATTCTTTAATCCAGTTATATGTCCTACCTGTTATTCCTATCATTTTTAATTTTATCATTAAACCCTCCTTCCAAACCATATCATATGCCTTCTCTACGTCAAAGAACACTGCCATTACAGATTCTTTATTAACATGCGCTTTCCTTATCTCTGTTTCTAAGCACATAACAGGATCCATAGTTCCTCTACCCCTCCTATATCCACTCTGATGAGGTGATAAAATTCCTCTGCTTTCCATGTAAAATGATACTCTTTGTGTTATGATTCTTCTTTCCATTATCTTTCCTATATGTGACGTAAGTGCTATTGGCCTGTAGTTCATTGGACTTGACAAATCCTTCCCTGGTTTTCTGATAGGAATAATTATTGATTCTTTCCATCCAGCTGGCAATTTCCCCAGTTCCCATACTTTATTATAAAAACCTAGCAATTTAGTAGATGCTAAAACACCTAAATGTTCTAACATTACATAGCAAATATTATCCTTCCCTGGAGATGTTAATCCAGATCTTGCTATTGCCCTCCTCATTTCCCCCATAGTAATTGGAGCATCCATTGTACTGTTAGTATCAACCCTATTTTCAAGTAAGTCACCATGCGCTGATCTTGTCATTGCCCTTCCTCTCTTACCTTCCTCCGTCAAGTTATCGGAACTATGGATAAGAGTAAGTGCCTTCGCTATCATCTCTGCCTTTCTCTGTCAGACACTGCTACTTCCTCCCCCAACTTTAGTACTGGATACTGCCATTCCTTTCTGATTCCTCGCATGTTCTTAATCATGTTCCACACATCTCCAACAGGTGTTGCTCTACCAATTCTACTTCTACTTTTCCCACACTCATCTGTCCACCAGGGAACTGCCTTTCTCTTCATTTTCCCTTTACTTTTAGAAATTCATTCTTTGGCAGCTTGTAGTATTGCTGTTTTAAGCTTTTTATAAATCTTCTCTATTTCCTCCCTTACTCCACTTACTTCCTCTTTCAATTGGGCTTGTACTTATAACTTTGAATCTCCCAATTTCTTTAATCCTTCCAGCCCGCTCTCTGTTCTTCATTTTTACAACCAATCATTAAATTGCCATCTCTCAACACCTTGGCTACTACAATGTCCCCGACCTGGTTTCTCAAGACAGTTGTCAATTTCACCGGACTCATTGACGAAATTCCCCTCTCCTCACCAAATCTCTGTATGATTTTAAACTCCAGCCCTTCTTGACCTTTCTGCTTTATTCCTTTCCCGTACTCTTCATTACTCCTGATCCTCTTTGTACTGGTCCCAGCAAAAGTATTTTCTCTTTTGTCCCTCATTTTCCCACCATCTTGACTTATCTCCATGCTTCCATCACTGTCAGAATCTCCCCCACTCTGGCCCATTCTCAACATAGTTGTGCCTACCCCCTGTTTTCTTCAGCTTCTCCATTCTTTTTAGTTCTCCTCTTTTCCCGACCTCCAGCTGCCAACCGAACCGTTCTCCCAGGATCATCTGTCAGATTTTGTTTAAACGTTTTAACCATTTGTTGCCTCCCCCGTACGCTACTTCTGTTCTGAGGGACTGTGTTGCTGGAAGGTTTTGGTTTTAAACTCACCCCAGATTGAAAGTAAACTCGTTTGACCGTTGAGCCAATCAATTCAGCAAAAACAAGGATCAGTCCAAGTTGGGAGGGGCCGCTTGTATCCCCCCCCTCAATATTGAAAGTATTAGTTTGGCCCAGACTGACAAACACCTAAGCAGCCTTCCACTGCAGTTGACCAGTCCGCCAGTGCGGTCATGATCATTCAGTTAAACATTAGAAACGGAAAAAATATTTAAGGACATTAAATCTGTTTAATGTAAGAAAAGCCAAACAAAATGATAGGCTAATTGATTGTCCCTTCTCTTGCTTCTCCAAATTCTAATGTTAGAAGTGAAAAAATAATTTTCAAAAAATAATATAATATTTTTTTTTTATTTTTAGGGGTGCTTCAGAAGAATGTAAGATGTGGAAAATTATGAACATGGATCTGTTCTCATCATATCATAAATGTTTTAATCAAATCCGCATTAATTAAACCAAACCACTTGATAATTCACCAAATGTTTCCTTTCACATCCATTTTTTACCCCTTTGTTTTTTTTCCACATGCATTATCAGCACCTCCATTTTTATCAATGTTGGTTACTTCCACCCCTCATACAGATGTCATTAGTTGATCTATATGAATCATATATTCTGAATCACAACAGATTTGATTAGATGTATATAACTTCCTATAACTTTGCTTAACTAACTTTTTTATCCAGCTTTTCTATTTCCAGTTGAACTTGTTAAACCTTATTATACAATAACCGTAATCACAATTTCTCTAATTTTCTACGTGAAACAAAAGATAATCTGTTGTGAGAGACAGACAATTAGATTAAGACCATTATCTTTTAATTAATGCAGAGTAACACTGTAACTTTTGCAGCCCTTTTATCTCATAGTGGTGAAAGTTTTACATAAGAATAATGCGAAACAACAACAATCTGAAAAGAGGGTTATATTATGGTTTCACTACTGTTGACATCCAAAGACCTCATACTGCTGGACCATTTCCTCCAAGCCCAAACAGGTAGGTCTGTATTCATCAATTTGACACTCTGCTTCTGTGGGCCAGTACTCGATCCAGGTTCTCTCACCGAGTACATACTGATACCTGAGGAGAGCAAAGTGAAAAACACATTGGGTCTTCACCAGCTATCTGTAACATGCTGGAACATAACATGAAAAAGCATAACTCCCCCTTCCCAACAAAAAAAATACTACTTCTAATTACAATTAAATTGCAACAGTCTCACACTAGAGTATATATATGATTTAGTAAGAGAAGTGAAAACGTTCAAATATTTTAATGGAGACAACATAATGAGGGGGGTGTACACACCACTCATATGCACATTCACTGAAAGAACAAACTTACAAATTATTTTGGTTGTCTCTGTGAATATCTTTGGATGTGCCCATGACAAGGTACGTTTTGCCTGTCCGCAGATCTAAAGACTCCCTGCAGTGCGGATAACTGAGGAAAGTGCGCAGTTTACCCTGAGGACCCACATCGCTGCTTCCTGTAATGAACATTTAGGAGAAGAGAGAGAAGGTTCTTAAGATTAAATGTGAAGGTGACATGATGTTTTTTTTGCATCTTTCTGAAATTAAAAAAAAAAAAAAACCCATTCCAGCAGCCAAGCTAATTTAGATTTCATTGCCAGGAAACTAGCGGACTATAGTCCAGTAGATAGTAGCTCCCCTAGAATGGCGCATTGTTGTTTTTACACTTACGGATAACGGTTTCCAGTCTTTTTGGTAAACAAAGTTAGCCAGCAGCTGGCTGTTGCTTCATATTTATTATACAGACACGGGAGTGGTATCAATCTTTTTATCTAACTCAGCAAGAAAGCAAATAAGCATAGGCTGTTTCCCACAGTGTTGAACTTTTCTTTTGGGAATACATCGGGGATTAGCCAATGTTAGGTAGTTCAAAGATAAATACCAACCTTCTTTGATGACTTCCAGTACCCGCATTGTGTAAATGTCAGTGGCCAAACCGTCCACAAATTCTTCCAGTCCCACTTTGTACACTGAGGACAGACATGTTGCAAATTGTTAGCTAAGTTGCTCCCTTGATTACTTATAACTCACACATACATCCATTTTTGGGGATAAAAATATATAAATGCAGTTCATTTACACTCTTACCAAAATCTATTTTGCTGGTTGGTGTGCTCTCACAAGACTTTGTTGTGCGCTCATCATTACTGATTTTGCCCTTCTTCTGCATACTGCAGTTCTCTGGAAATACACAATCAGCACAAAGTAAATACACTGTTGACATGATGAAATATGCACATGTGGATTTGTGTATGTGTGTGGATAGGTTGATGGGTGAGTGAAGCTGTATCTATGACACAATTTAAGTAAGCAGTGAGTTATTCTTCAGCTAGATGGTTGCTCTGATATACAGGAACATGCAAGTGCTTGTTGCCTCTGACAAAAAGTTGATCATGATTATGTTACAATCTGTAAAACAAAATGAGCACTTTACCGGTTGTATACTGTACATTAGTTTACCTGTCACACGATGTACTAGCCTGAGAATACGGTTGTATATTGTCCTGGTCATGTCATCGGCGTTTGACCATTATTTTATCCACACTACCATCCTTGTTTCTTATGATGACATTGTCTCCCTGTGGGTCAGTTGGTCCACCACTTTGTTCCAGACTGAAACATCTCAACCACAAAATGATTGATTTCCTGTGGTGACTCCCTGACTTTTCCTTTAGGGTCACCAGCTGGTTGGCTTTTAGACATGCATAAACATGTCTCTATTTGATGTATTGTTGCAAAACATGTTTGAGACATTCATGTTTTACTTTAGTGTACATTGTAATCACTTTGGTTATCCTCTGACTTTTATAGTGTCATCATCTTTTGGTGACAATAGCATTTAGTTCAAAGTACTGCTGGGCATAGGTAAAACCTGTCAGAGTAGCATGGCGATAGACTCCTAATCTTATACAATAAAAGTAGGATCAGCAGCCCCAAATGATTGATCAACGCTACCTCTATGAAGCACATTGATAACATTGTGTTTAGGTGTTGGTTAAAGAATTTTAAAATATAATAAGTGTTTACAGTAGATTCAGTTTGACTTCATCCTACTTACCTTCAGCACATGTGCATTCAGCGCCTCTACAGAGCCGCAGCAGCTGTCCAGCTCTCCTCTCTGGATGATAGAATTTCACACAGTGTGTTTCTGCAACAGGAAAGATAGATTTTTGAAAAACATTTTGTGCCAATTGCAGTACATCATCAGTACATTAAATACTTTGAAAATGTAATGTCTGTTTATCCACCAGCAGCAAAGACAAAATAATGAAGCTCATGGAGGCAGCATATGTTTCTAAATGTCTGAGACTCACGTTCATAGTATTCATAGACAGAGACAGCTGCTGGCTGTAAGACGCCCACTTTCATCTTTTGATGGACCCTAAAACTGATCTCCTCTGGTCGTGTGTGAGAAACCTGTGGAGAGATGTAAAGCAAAGGTGAGACAAAGATGAATAAGGAAAGGCTAAGGCAGAAAGAAAAAATAGAGTTAAGAAACTTACCTTGTCCAGGTAGATGATGAGTGAGCCTCTTTCTGACAGGACTGTGTTCATCTCATATTTTGCAATAGTGCGGGCACGTCCTTTGGACAGCTACACACACACACACCCCCCCCCCCATCAGAGAACACTCTTAACCATATTTGGCCTTTATGTATGTGTGTAACTGTAAAGGGTCTTACTAAGTCCAGGTCATTTGTGTTAGCAGTAAAGCCAGTTAGCAAGCCAATATCCAAGATTGACATGGTTGCATCTCGCTCCTTGTCCTTATACCTGTACATGAAAGGACAGAATATTTAAATAAAAGTATATAGAAAATGTAAAAAAACAAACAACAAAGCCTTTCATCAAAGGACGAATGTGAAGGATTTAGTGGTAGTTAGCAGCAACGAACTGATAACCCTTTTCCAATTCTAAGTGTGTAGGAGAGCCTACAGTAGCCGCTAAACGCCCTCTCTACAGCCAGTGTTTGGTTGTCTGATCTGGGCTACTATAGCAACATAGCGGTGCAATAATCTGTGGATCGGTTGGGCCGGGTCAAAAGAAACGAACATTCGGATTAATAGTGGATGGGTTGCGAGTGGGTGAAATAGGGTGAAGCATCACCCTGTTTGTGAACAGCAGCGCAACTTCATTGATTTAAATCTCCTAACAGGATCAGTCAGGATCTTAAGTTAATTAATGTTCTGTGTTCTTCTACACATGCAAAAGGAAAGGAAGTGAAACAGTTCGGAATACAGCCATCCTGATTAATCCTGAAAAAATTTATTGTTTCCTCAGTCCTGTCACTTTTTTCAGTTATTAGTTTTGCTGCCTAAATATCCCATGATGTTGGCTGTGACATTACTACGTGCATGGAGACTTTTAAAATTACTGACAGCAAACGTGCATACATTTGGATGACATCAGAGCAGACTCGGGCATCACTATTGTGGAAGAACCGCTCCCTCTGTAGATATAAAATAGGCTTGTTCTAAGGTAACAAACAACAATTGTTATTTTCAGGTGGTTATACACCAATGAAAACTGCCAATATCCTTAAAATCTTTCACACTAATCTTTGAAGATTTTAGATTGTCCTGTGGGAATGGGCTGTTCAAATAAGCTGGCATTAAAGCTCATAGAAAATAATGTTGAAGAAGTTTTCACCACCATATTTTTTTGATGAAAAAAAAAGAAAGAAATCCAGGTGGATAACGAGGAAATCAGGGACACAGAGGACAGAACAAATTAAAATGATGACCATAACAGAAACAGAAAGGGGAAGAAGTGAAGTAATGAAGGGCCCATATCTGGTAAGAAAATGTTCTGTAAAAGCCATATTAATGTAATGCTCTTAATTGTACTTACAAAACCTCTATTCTCAGTTTGTATATCTTCTCATCCTCGTCCAGTTTCTCTAGAGGAACAAAACAATTTTTTGTTGTTTTAGTTTATTTGTTTTTCCTCATAAAAGGAATATATTTGGAAGGAAGATGGTCAGACAGCAAATAACGAAACAAAAGTACCTGGCAGGAGCTGCACTGTCATGTTAAACTTCTGACAGTCACTCTCCTTTTCTTTAGGCAGAGCGTAATACAGCGACACCATCTGTCACATAGATAAAAGTGCACGATAATGTGAAATAGGTAAATAGGCATCTATCTCAATAGTCCACTCAAGGTAAAAAAATGAATTTGGCTTCATCTGAGATTAAAAAAGGACACGACAACAAACAAAAGATTATGAAGTAAAAATATATTTAACTTACGGTCAGTGTTGCTTCTCCAGTGCCTGTGGCAGTCACTGTTACATTCTGGTTTATATCATTGATCTGTGGGAATTTAAATATGAACATAAACACACACACACACACACACACACACACACACACACACGGATCAGCAGAAGAAACATATGGAATGAAACAGGTGATCGAGAACACATGATAATATTAATGAGCCACTGTGAATTTGTTTATGTTTGATGGGAGTGTGTTCTCACTTTAGATGTTCTCGTGGCATAGTGGTTGTCCCTGTTGAAGTTGTACTTGTCAGGTTTTGACCTGCCTGGCAACAAGATGTCCACATTCAGATCATACTCTGGTTCTTTAGCACTGGCCCAGTACTCGGCTACAGCCTGGTACACTATTATAGTAGCCTGGCAAGAAAAAGAAAGGGAGAGAGAGAAAAAGATAGAGAGGGAAAACAAGATGTAGAAAAAAATGGGCTACAAACCAAGATTAACTAAAAAGATGCAACTTCACTAAAAATATATAGAGTAACGTATAAAGATGTATCAAGATGGGGGGGGGGGGTCTGAATTACCTGAGTTGATCCATAGCCTCCGCCCACCTTCTGCTGTTTGCTGAACCATCTGACAACAGGCCTGGCTTCTTCAAAGGCCTTTATTAACAGAGGGCAAGTATACAGTTAAAATGTTCTGTGGTTGACTTTGCATTTGATTTGAAAATATCTTTAATTAAAATAGAAAGTCCTGATTCTTTTACAGTTATACTGTACTTTATATGTGGATCTACTACCTGCTAGTTTCCAAAGCCCACCATAGAGTTTCTAAATCAGCTTTTCTTATTTTTGGCACAAAATAAAACTTTAAACTTGCCTGATACAAGTATTATTTACAAATAACATCTTGTCTTTTTTGTCACATTTGTATTATTATTCTGTTATTACGCAGTAATGGATGTTCAAATCAGTCCCTTGTTTTCAAGTTCAAGTCATTGCAACTCTTGTAACCAAAGGCTGCCTATAGGGGCAGAAAAGTCCCTTCAAATATCTAAATACAATCATAAAGTGCTCTAGATGGTGATCAGCAGTAATATAAAAAGGTCCATAATGTTGGGCCAAACAATTTGAAAGTGTAAAACTTCATTCACATTTTGATTACTGAGAGACACAAACCCTTTTAGTGAGGTAGCATTGATGATGCATGACATCCTTGTGAGAAACACACTAGTGGGATATGCTCACCTTGGCCTTGACCAGAGCTAAAAGAGCATAAGCTGTGGCCTCCAGTGTGTAAACACGTCCCTTAGGTACCGGCCAGTGAGACAGCTCTGAGGAACACACACAAACCTGTTTATTACTATGCTGTACCTGGAACGATCTTAATTCACCATTAATTCCCTAATCCCTAATCTTAAAATATTTAATCTCAGAGAAATTAAATAAAAGACAAGTAAAATGTATGTGGATATTTGAGAGATTAAAAAAAAAAAAAAAAAAAAAAAAAAAAGGTATTTGGTATTTAACATGAACACAAACATTTCTCATAAAGATCCTTTAAAATTGTTCATTCAAAATATTTAAACACTTTACAGATAGAAAAACAACATTTTCAGTTCTGGTGAAAAATCTATATAAATGAGACACATAATTACATTGAACATATCATTGGCATTTCTGTACTGAGCTGAAAGTCCTCCCATAATATCGTATTGTGTGTAATATTTTTGATCTACACACGTGTAGACTCTGTTTCTAAATATTAGTTTAAGACAATTGCTGTGTGACGACACCTGAGGAAGCAAACTTGTAGAGGACCTCCTGGTTCAGTTTGTTTTCATTGGCCAGGGCATAAGATGTCATGGCAACAGCATATGGGTTGGTGAGGCTGGGCAGACGCCTCTCCAGGTAGGCCACTGCTTTGTCTACACTGCCTGGCAGACTCTGGAAAGAAAGGAAGGACAAGGAGGATAAGGGGAGAGCAGGAAGATATTGACAGATTTTAGTATGAACATAAAAAGTGTGAAATTGGTAAGAAAACTTCAACCCAGCAATTTAAAAAAAAATCACTTCTGTTCAGGAATGTCTTAACATTTGATCTTGGCACAATAGCTGAAACCGGATCATTACCCAACAACATACAGGTTATGTTTTCGAGAAAGCCTCTCATGCCGCCCATGACTAGCACATTCACTGTGTGGTATTTCCTGACTGTGTGCAAAGTATTAGTTGTTTTAAGCTAATTAGCGTCTCTGTCCTGCTGTTTGTTGTGTTTGGAGAAAACCTGCAACCCAGCAAATATGATAATGTTATGTTTCCCCATTTCATCATTAAGTAATCATCCTACAAGCGGTTGCTCTGTGTCTGGAGTAACATTTTTCCTAACCATACTTCTAATACAAGGACAAACTACAACATTGCAATACAATTCTCTTTTCAACCAACTCAAGGAACTAATGATAGCTTTCTAGCTAATGTTGACAAAATATGCCAGCGATTGGTTGCTCAAAAGGATAGCCGGCTTTTGTCTGCTTCTGTCTGAACTGAAGAACGTGTTAATAAATTATGGGTTGTAAAGCTGCCCCCAGGACTAGCAACAGTAACTAATGGGAGCAAGGCTTAGCAAATGGTCTTTGGCTTTAATGTGGTGCAGTGCTTCAGAAAGCTTTGTGTCACCCATCACACTGGTGTGGAGTCAGTAAATACAGAAATAACAAGGTGAGAGTAAAAAAGAAAAAAACATATGGAGGTGAGGTACTCACATTAACAGTGGCAGCACACAGTGTGCGTGCTTCCTGCATGGCAATGAGGCAGAAGGCCGTCATGGAGGCGTCTGAATCCGCGCCACGCACATCACCCTACACATACAGACATAATAAGAGGATACACAATGACATGTAATTGTTTTCAGTTTGATTAGCAATTTTCTTTTTGCCTCAAGATTAAGAATTGATGTTAATGAAATCAGTGGACGCACAATCATCTCTCCATGGTACATCTGTCCAACTTCTTTAAATATGCCGTCAGGTTGCTGTGTGTTGAGAATCAGAAACTTGACAGCATCACAGATGACGTTGTCTGGCACTGCCACCAGATTGTTGGCCATGGAAAACACCTTGATAACATAGGCTGTCAGCCTTAGAGAGGAGAGTAATTGTTTAATTTATTCGCACGTGAAATACATCCATCCTCCTCATAGTTAGAATCTAAGTTAAAGGAGAATGTTCAAACATTTACGTGCAAGTTCATGAATTTGCGCGGTTACCAGGTGCTGCTTTGGTGTTTGGGCCACACAGCAAAAGACCCATCATTTTTACGGTAGGCAAGCTGGTTCTGGTAACCTGGACAAAAGAAAACACAATCTTTTTACTGACTGCCATTCAGCTCTACTGTATCTTATTCATTGGATGTCAGTTTGAGAAGTCTAATTACATTTATTTTCTGTGATTATAGCATCTTTCAAATTATTCTGATGGAATAGGTTTTTTGGTAAAGAAATAAGAATGTTTTTTATTCTACCTAGCTTGGACCTGTGGGGCAGGGGTAGCAAGCATTTCTGTCCTCCATATTGTCTTTTTTAATATACCGTCAGCCAAGTCAGAAACTTAAAACTGGTATCTGTGCTAATCTGTGTGCCTACCGGTCTTAATGTGTTGGAGGGCTTCGTTACGTTTCTGAAAGCCCACAGTTTCCCACTGGTTGGTTTTGTCCAAATATGTGGTTGCAATGACAGGCAGGGTCATGTGGATCATGTTCTGCTCTCCACAGCCTGAGGGCTGGTAGATCAGACTACCCATAGAGTTCCCACTAATGGCGTTCTCCACCAGTGCAGATACATGTTCTCTCCCTGCATGCACACACACAAACAGAAAAAACAAAATATTATAAACCAATGGGAAGAAACAGCTGAAAAAACATCAAACATCCCCCATAACTAGAGAAGCGGTCATTCCCCAATAAGAACATTAAAGAATTACACCAATGCAGAGTTCATTGTTAGGACACTATCAGATACACATACAGAAACATGCCCAAATGTAACACTGCATCTCACCTGTCACAGAGATCTGTGTGCTAGTAGGCGTGTTTGGAACCAAGTTTGTCTTCGGAATTGCACTGTTGATAATTTCTTGTTGTTTACCATCTAAACAGTGGGCAGGTTGGATCAGTTAGCCAGTGATAAAAACATAATATTGCTAAATTACTATATAATGTAGCTATTTAATGGGGACACTCACCTACACCATTTTTAGTGGGGTCTAGAGTTACAATGTGAGGAGATTTAACCAGTACACCTTCAGGCTGGAAAAACAGCAGATAGGACAAACATTAGTTTATATATATATATATCTCTATCTTGGTCTATCTTTTCTTATTTACAAAAGGCTAATACAGTAGACCTTTGCATCAAAACTAAGCCCGGAAAGATGTATGTTTTCTTATACTGACTTTAACCCGGATGATTGCCGTTTCCAGCTGACAGTCAATGTTGTTTTTTTAAAAGAGGTGGTATTATGCTCATTTTCAGGTTCAAAATCTTATTTAGGGATTGTACCAGAACAGGTTTACATGGTTTCATTTTCAAAAAAACACCATATTTTTCACACTGCACATTGCTGAAGCTCCTCTTTTCACCCTGTGTGTTGAAGGCTTCGTTTTAGCTATGGAATGATACATCTCGCCTCTACATGATCTTTGTTGGGAGTTGCACATGTGCAGTTCCTAGTTAAGGACTAGTAGCCAATCAGAAGAAGAGTAGGACTGGCCCTGAGAAGCCGGTAAACACAGCTTCGGTTCAGCGGTATAAGTTCCCCTTAGCAACATGGACAAGAGGACAACAAGAGTTTCAGAGTGGTGAGTTATTAATCTATAACAAATATATCTTTCATCCATAAAGTTTTAACTGAGCTCTGTCTCTACATCACAGTAACAACTTTATATCCTTCGACTGGAGGGTAGCTAGTGTTTGAAAGGGAGAGGAGAGGTGTGTGCTGCAGCAGCTGAGTGTTTTTCCACCGATGTTTTTGAGGGTGTGTCAGACTAGCTGCTTGGCAAGTGCTTGGCAAGTGTTATGACACGCATTTTGCTTTCATCCCTGTTGAAGGGGGTTTCCCTTGAAAGGGGTTTCCCTTTCAACAGGGATGAAAGCAAAATTCTCATTTGCTCTGACATGCACTGTGAGCTGTAAGGTCTTATATAGACAGGTGTGTGGCTTTCCTAATCAAGTCCAATCAGTATAATCAAACACAGCTGGACTCAAATGAAGGTGTAGAACCATCTCAAGGATGATCAGAAGAAATAGACAGCACCTGAGTTAAATATGAGTGTCACGGCAAAGGGTCTGAATACTTATGACCATGTGATATTTCAGTTTTTCTTTTTTAATAAATTTGCAAAAATTTCTACATTTCTGTTTTTTTCTGTCAAGATGGGGTGCTGAGTGTACATTACTGAGAAATAAAATGAACTTTTTTGATTTTTGGAAAATGGCTGCAATGA
>NC_060153.1:22452819-22455994 GCF_021292245.1 Micropterus dolomieu
GTCCAATCAGTATAATCAAACACAGCTGGACTCAAATGAAGGTGTAGAACCATCTCAAGGATGATCAGAAGAAATAGACAGCACCTGAGTTAAATATGAGTGTCACGGCAAAGGGTCTGAATACTTATGACCATGTGATATTTCAGTTTTTCTTTTTTAATAAATTTGCAAAAATTTCTACATTTCTGTTTTTTTCTGTCAAGATGGGGTGCTGAGTGTACATTACTGAGAAATAAAATGAACTTTTTTGATTTTTGGAAAATGGCTGCAATGAAACAAAGTGAAAAATTTAAAGGGGTCTGAATACTTTCCGTACCCACTGTACAACATCACAGCTGAACATCAGTCCAAACTGGTTGCAACTGGTTGAGGTAGCCACTCTAATCATAAAATTACAGGCCTGAGATGAAATGCAAAGTTTAAACAGAAACCTTTTTATTGCAACATTTTACTACAGTAAGTTAAAAAGTTAATGTTCTGTTATCCTATAAAAAAAGCTGTAAGCCCACTACATGGAGTGTGTTTCTCTTACCACCACCCGCAGCATCTTCATGATTCCATCACTGAGCGATGAGTCTTTAACAGCTGCTTTGACCTCAATGCGGGATTCTCCTTCCTTCATGGGTATAATGATAAAGGGTACAGATCGTGTAGTTTGGGGCCCGATATTAACCTCCTGACGATATCTTCCATGTTTAGAGGCTGCACTGCACACGTTTTCCTCTTCAATCAGATCCACACGCACCTTGAAAACAAGACAAAAACCGAGAAATGGACTGAGGTATGTGTAGTTGTTGCAAGGCAAAGACCCCCATAGAGTGGAAAATAAGGATCATAAACCATTCATCAGTACACAGAAATTGAATGCCTTACATTGTAAATAGTATATTTACAATGTAATATTATTATATTAAATATTGCAGTAAGGTTGTCCCAGTTCTGGGGCCGATCATCATGTGAGAGGGTTGTTACACTTACCAAAGACTGGAGGAAGGATTTAATTTATTCTCTTTTTTACCAACCTTACTGACATACCTTGTATGTCAGTCCATATTTACAACAACAGAGCAGAGTAAGACAGACTTACCTTGGCAGCATCAGGGCTGTAGTTGTGGAGGATAGCCTTAACTTCTAGCTGCTCTCCACGGACAGCAGAGTACGGCAGCCTGAGATCAATGAAGAATTCCTTCCGGACAATTACTTCTAATGGTTCGCCAACACAGATTCCTTAAAGATGACAGGGATAGGAAAAAACAAGTGATGAAACAGAGAGAGTGTGAGGGGTTTAAGGTACAATTTAAGACTTTTGTCACTGAAGCCTCACCATTAGTTCTTGACAGACTGATGCCAGTGAACTGCCAGGTTGTGATCGAGTCTTGTAAAGGAACATTTTTCAAAAATGTTGTGGTGTCACTGAAAGAAAGAAGAGTATTAACACTTTCAGTGGTATAGGGTAGCTTTAAATCCTAGTGGTGTCATTTATTAAGTTTGCAGCATATTTGTTGTAAGTATGGGTTTCAGTTGACTCACCAGTTAGGGTTTTGTCGAGTGCAAGGAGGCAGTATGATATCTGTCCACAGCCAACTTTCAGGGAACTTAGTACGAGAAACAATTTCATTGCTGTCCATGTAACTGTTGTCCTCCTCCTCACCTAAAGTGTCATTAAAACGGTAAAAAATATTATTCAGTTTTCATTCATTTGGAGGCAGTGATTGTTTTCTAATAACCATTATGACCATGAATAGAGACCACCCAAGGCTTCCCTCCATCCCTTGTCCCCATCTCTTACTGCGAGCCAGCAGGAGGCTATCCTCCTTCTTCTCAGCTCGCTGGCTTTCAATCTCCTTGCAGCAGTGCAGGAAGGCCTCCACACAGGCGGCACCGTCCACGATGTACTCGCTGCGCCTCTCACAAGTGTATGAAACTGGGGTGTCCCTCATGGCATCCAAACAACAGTCACGTTGCAGTTGGTCGTTATATTTACTCACTGGGGGGAAAAAAAGAGGGTTATGGAAGAGAAACAGAGGTGAGAACGTATGTTCCAGAAGAACAGTGACCAGGAAAGTTGTAAATAAAATATTTTCAAATAAGGAAAACCAAACTCATTAAAGCTGCAAGCAGCTATAACAGGCCCTAGTACCTTCCCACATCTTGGGGTACACGGCAAGGTTATTATCGTTAACGAAGACGAACGAAATCACGAAAACTAGATGTGAAAAAACATTGTCATTAACCGAAATAAAAAAAAAAAAACACAAGGCTTAACTAACTAAAACTGTATTGTCGGTTTGCAAAACTAACTAAAATGAAAGAGTAAATGTTCTTAGTTTTTGTTTATTTATTTTATAGGCCCTAAATAAGTCTACATTTCGAGGGGATATGAAGCTGGGTAAACTGACGTTGCGGGGCAGTTGGTCTGGACCGGACCAGCCCGAGAGATAGGCACCTGTTGGTGAGCCGCGGGTGTCCTGCCATGAATGCGTTATCCGTCAAGTCAGGGCGGTGTCTGGCCGCAGAGTAGCAGGTGGCGACCGCTATTATGAGAAGAGGCCCATGTAACATTAGGGAGACCCAGGTAGGGATCAGCTGCGTAGTTGGTGGGATTTGAACATGTTTTGTATTATCTTTTATTCATACATGTGGAGAAAATAATATAAGTTCAACAACTGTATAGAGTTGTGTTTAGTTTAGTTTGGATTGCAGGTAGTGAGTCACTATCTTAGTGGTTTTCTTTTCCTTCTTTTGTTTAGTTCTGTTCTGATGGTCTGGCTTAGAGCTCATCTTGCATGTGAGATGAACTTGCCCCTAGTACATTGACTGAGCTCCCATAGCACTGGGTTAATGTGTCTGCTGGTCATTATATTGACTACATGTCAGCTAGTGTGTGTTTTATTGATATCTTAGCCAACCTGTCTCTTTGTGCTTCACATTGTTTTAATACCTATTCTTTAATAAAGAAAGGTTTAGATTTTAAACTGCTTTCCAGTCAGACTTGCCTTCAGGGTGCAAGGGACCTGTTGTTTGTGACTCCAAGGGAAAGCCTCCGCTTTCTTCCAGTTTCTTAGCTGTCAATCAATTGTATTTCACCTCCATTTATTGTATTTCACCTATTTAACCAAGAATGATAGAGCTAGAGAATGATGTAATGAATTCTTGGGACCACTGGGTAGTAGGA
>NC_060153.1:22456094-22458109 GCF_021292245.1 Micropterus dolomieu
AGTTCTTGACAGACTGATGCCAGTGAACTGCCAGGTTGTGATCGAGTCTTGTAAAGGAACATTTTTCAAAAATGTTGTGGTGTCACTGAAAGAAAGAAGAGTATTAACACTTTCAGTGGTATAGGGTAGCTTTAAATCCTAGTGGTGTCATTTATTAAGTTTGCAGCATATTTGTTGTAAGTATGGGTTTCAGTTGACTCACCAGTTAGGGTTTTGTCGAGTGCAAGGAGGCAGTATGATATCTGTCCACAGCCAACTTTCAGGGAACTTAGTACGAGAAACAATTTCATTGCTGTCCATGTAACTGTTGTCCTCCTCCTCACCTAAAGTGTCATTAAAACGGTAAAAAATATTATTCAGTTTTCATTCATTTGGAGGCAGTGATTGTTTTCTAATAACCATTATGACCATGAATAGAGACCACCCAAGGCTTCCCTCCATCCCTTGTCCCCATCTCTTACTGCGAGCCAGCAGGAGGCTATCCTCCTTCTTCTCAGCTCGCTGGCTTTCAATCTCCTTGCAGCAGTGCAGGAAGGCCTCCACACAGGCGGCACCGTCCACGATGTACTCGCTGCGCCTCTCACAAGTGTATGAAACTGGGGTGTCCCTCATGGCATCCAAACAACAGTCACGTTGCAGTTGGTCGTTATATTTACTCACTGGGGGGAAAAAAAGAGGGTTATGGAAGAGAAACAGAGGTGAGAACGTATGTTCCAGAAGAACAGTGACCAGGAAAGTTGTAAATAAAATATTTTCAAATAAGGAAAACCAAACTCATTAAAGCTGCAAGCAGCTATAACAGGCCCTAGTACCTTCCCACATCTTGGGGTACACGGCAAGGTTATTATCGTTAACGAAGACGAACGAAATCACGAAAACTAGATGTGAAAAAACATTGTCATTAACCGAAATAAAAAAAAAAAAACACAAGGCTTAACTAACTAAAACTGTATTGTCGGTTTGCAAAACTAACTAAAATGAAAGAGTAAATGTTCTTAGTTTTTGTTTATTTATTTTATAGGCCCTAAATAAGTCTACATTTCGAGGGGATATGAAGCTGGGTAAACTGACGTTGCGGGGCAGTTGGTCTGGACCGGACCAGCCCGAGAGATAGGCACCTGTTGGTGAGCCGCGGGTGTCCTGCCATGAATGCGTTATCCGTCAAGTCAGGGCGGTGTCTGGCCGCAGAGTAGCAGGTGGCGACCGCTATTATGAGAAGAGGCCCATGTAACATTAGGGAGACCCAGGTAGGGATCAGCTGCGTAGTTGGTGGGATTTGAACATGTTTTGTATTATCTTTTATTCATACATGTGGAGAAAATAATATAAGTTCAACAACTGTATAGAGTTGTGTTTAGTTTAGTTTGGATTGCAGGTAGTGAGTCACTATCTTAGTGGTTTTCTTTTCCTTCTTTTGTTTAGTTCTGTTCTGATGGTCTGGCTTAGAGCTCATCTTGCATGTGAGATGAACTTGCCCCTAGTACATTGACTGAGCTCCCATAGCACTGGGTTAATGTGTCTGCTGGTCATTATATTGACTACATGTCAGCTAGTGTGTGTTTTATTGATATCTTAGCCAACCTGTCTCTTTGTGCTTCACATTGTTTTAATACCTATTCTTTAATAAAGAAAGGTTTAGATTTTAAACTGCTTTCCAGTCAGACTTGCCTTCAGGGTGCAAGGGACCTGTTGTTTGTGACTCCAAGGGAAAGCCTCCGCTTTCTTCCAGTTTCTTAGCTGTCAATCAATTGTATTTCACCTCCATTTATTGTATTTCACCTATTTAACCAAGAATGATAGAGCTAGAGAATGATGTAATGAATTCTTGGGACCACTGGGTAGTAGGATGAGGGTAGTTTAGCTCTTAGGGTTTTCTGTATGTGGGTTAGAAATTATACTGTAGGTTGCATCTGCTTCATTTATTTAGACAATGTGTTTGTAGTTCAAATATATATATATATATATATATATATATATATATATATATATATATATATATATATATATATATATAT
>NC_060153.1:22458129-22463610 GCF_021292245.1 Micropterus dolomieu
TCTGCTTCATTTATTTAGACAATGTGTTTGTAGTTCAAATATATATATATATATATATATATATATATATATATATATATATATGCGCTTAGTGTTTGGGCCCCAATGTACAAGCTTCAGATAGCTTTAAAAAGGGTAAACATTTTTACAAATCTGCATTATTTCTTATGATTGTACTTGTATTTTAATGTTTGGTGAAAAAACTAAATTGGACTGAACTAAACTGAACTTGGCATCCTGCAGCGAGAAAGACTAAAACTAACACTGAAACTAATAAAAAACTAAACATTTTCAAAAAATAAACACTAAACTAAGCTAGCAAACCCACGTTAAAAACTAATTAAAACTAAACTTAAATTGAAAAAAAATAAAAACTAAATAAAAACTAATGAAAAATATAATCTTGCTTGGTACACGGCAGTCATGGATGGATATTGGTCAACGTGTTTCTGTTTTCATGCGTTTAGGTGCTGTACAGACTGGTTCAATGTTACTTTCTATGTCCACTACGTGGTGCTGAGAACAGCCTCTATTTACCGGTCGTGTTCCACTTCCAGAAAAATTCACCTAAATCAAATGATGACTATCACACAAAGCTTACTTCCTGTTCAGAGTAGGTGGCACAATCATTCATTCATAAACAGTTTGCGGAACTGTTTATGAATGAACTAATAACTTCATTTTTGCTGTGTACCGTTGGATGTATTGACAATTATCAGTGAATTACATTGAAACTGAAGAAATCTTAAAAACCAGAGGATTCTCAGGCAAGTTCTGAAGCATTCCTACTTCTGTCCCAGTACACGCATAAAGTGAGTTTCACTGTGAAGCCTACTGAAAGTTGAGCCTCATTTTTGTTATTTCCACAAGCAGCTTATTGGGTACACAAATCGGTCACATTAAATATCAAAATCAATAACCGTTTTGGTTATAAAACAATAAAACAAAAGACTGATGTCTGCTTTATTTTGGTTTTCCAATTTGATTTTGAAACAGAATTATCAAAGACCGAACAATATACAGATTCACAATGACCTCAGGCCGGGACTCTTATGAAACGGGAAATTTGGCACAGATAGAACAATGTACACTCAAGTTACAACAACTTCACCTCATGGCAAATACTGCGTCATCAGGGCAACAGCATTTCATTATATCGCATCATCAAGGTCTTAAGGCTTTTTTGCCCAAATTTCTGTTCAACATTGAAAATTTGCTCAGTGCTTGGACCCTAGAAATAAGAAATTGTTTGAAACTTAAGTTTCAGCTCAGCCTTAATATACAGCATGGCAAAAGGAGTATTGTTAAAGTCACTACAAACATTTTGGAGAGCCTGAGCTGTGAGACAGAAGATGAATGAATATGCGTTTTTTTTGGTAGTTTATTGCTGTGGTTCTTACCTAAACTGGTGGTGACGTCCATTATAGTAGCGGATCTTTTCCTCCTGCTGGGGGCCGGACATTTCAATTCTGGAAATGCAACACAGACAAGATCTTCACAAGAACCAAACAAGGTTGTGTCACACTCTGCCTGTCTGCCATGTCATGTTCTGTACTTTTAGTCAGTTTTATTATCTGTTGTTTTAGTCTGTTGGGTTTTGGGGTTGTCTTGTCTGTTATCTAGTGTTTAGTAAACTTTGTCATGTCTGTTACCCCAGTGATCCCTCTGCATGTCTGTCTCTGTTCCCCCCGCTCTCTCTCTGCCTACCTGTGCCTCGTTAGCCTCATGTCTGTCACCTGTGTTGCTCCCGCCCTGCTCGTTAGTCTCTGTGTATATATATACCTGGTGTTTCTGTCTTGTCATTGTTTGTTGTCACCCAGTGCTGCAGTATGTTCCCTTGTGGTTTGCCTCACTTGTTGTGTTTCCCTGCTCATTTTGGATTTCTGTTGGACAACCTTTGTTTTTGGACTCTGTCAATCAACCACTGTAAGCGTGCTCGCCTTTTGTTGCCTTAAATAAATCACTGAACTGCACCTGCTAGCCTTCGTGTCCTGCGTTTGGGTCCTCCAACCTGCTCAACTCCACAAATCATGACAGGTTGGACCTAAACTTGATCTCTGCAGGGTGTAATTGATGTCATCTTAAAATCAAAGTAAGATTTATCTGGTTGGATGCATGGGTGTGGGGAAAAATTGTATCTTGCAGACATTTTAACCTCTGTTTAAATGTGTTATTTGGAAAAAAACTGCACTAACAACACAGAGTGAACTATGATCAGCTCATGTGACAATCACTATGGTTCACTACTGAAGCCAAGATGGAAATGGAAAACATGGATGAATACAAAAGCCCCAAACTTCCACAGCCACTTCTCCTAACTAGTGATATCTTATTGGTACAACTGAAGAGGGCATGATCTGGGAAGGGAAAAGTAAAGTAGTGTCACCTTGTCTGTAAGGAGTCCCAGAAGCCGTGTTGGACTCAAACAACAGCCCAGCATCATAGAACACACTCATACCGTCCTTCCCTCCACCTGGTGTGCAGCCTGTATCATACTTCTCTACAATATCCCACACCTGAGTCATTCACACACAGAAATACAAACAGACAAGGTTTAGGATTACAGTATGTGCAGGACAAATGAATACCAGATATCATTTTTGATTTTTAAATTAAACCCCTTTGAATTTTCTTTTAAAGATAAAGAAATTGCCTTTTTCTGGGTGAGTCGGTGCTTGTTGTTTAGGACGTAGACCCCTTTGTCAACTGCCACCAGTCCCACTGTGGCTCCTGGATCTCCAGTGACCTTCAGACCAAACATCCTACGAGGCTCATAGGATGGAGCAGGTCTCGATGATTCCAGCTTCAGCTAAATGTGGAGGGGAGGTCAATCAGTGAATCATTGTTAAAGCAGTTTTACACATAAAAATGTGTCCTAGAATTAAACAATTTACTTGTCTTGTTTATCCACTTAGTTAAACTCTGCTACATCAGTGTTGTTTGTCTCACCGAGCCCATGCAGGAGTCCTTGACATCCACCCAAACAGAGTCTGATACCACTTCATTATCATTTGTATGGTAGTAGGCTATGATGCGGAACGATGGCAGCATTTCTTTGGAAATGGGAACTATCAGAGAAATCAGTACTTGGCCTCTTGTCCTGTAGCGGCCACTTTTTACCAGCTGACCTCTGCTCAGGATCTAGGGACACAGATTTGAACACGAGCACTTATCCGACATGAGTTTAAATACTACACAGGTTGTGGGATACAATAAAAAGAGTCATATACTGTATGTGCACGTGTACAGCTGTAAAACCTCTCTCACCAGGTATGTGATGTCATGGTCTTGATTTGCCTGCCGGTTGAGGTTGAGGTTGATTTTCAGGTTTTCTCCTAATTTAAGCTCAGCTGTATCCACACCTGAAAACAATGACATTTTCTGATGAGTGCTCGACACTGAAAAGATCTAGTACATGGTACATACTATTTCACTTCTACCCCCATCATCACCTTTTTTTTAACATCTGGCATTATTTCAGGATGTTCCTCACCTATGTGGATGTAGTTGTTGCCTTTGGTGGTATATGGGAGAGCTGTCATGGTGGCTGTTGCTTGCCTTTCAGGTAAAATACGAGGATTACTGGTCTTTGCCTGCAATTAAAGACACACAAGTAAGCAAACACCAACAGCTGAATTAAATGATACATGAAACTATCAAGTCGATCTCTTATCATTGCCTTGCCTTTCACAGCTTAGCCTACTGATAAATCACTTAATGGAACAAAAAAAACAACATCAAAATTATGTTCATATAGTAGCTGCCCATGGTCATTATTGCCAGATGCAAAGTTTTTGAGTCTGCATTTGGCATGCTACATGTTTCATTTCAGTGCTGGAATAAATATTGCCATTTAATTGTATACAGTAAAACTCAATTACAACTCAACTATATTTAAGAATGTTGCACGTTTTTGTCTGTCTTTCTCTGTTCTCTTTATGTTACTCCAACCTGTATTAGATTTTGCACCAGGGTGCAGAAAAACATCAACACACACAACCTCTAACCACTGCCACTGGATTGTGAAGTTGGTATGGCTAACATGTTAGCAAAAACATCTACTTTAATATCCAGCAGACACAGAACAACATTAGCATATTTGACTGGACAGGTGGCCAGAAACAAGACTCCAAAGTCAAATATTCACTCCCCTTCAGCTCTGTTTCGGTACACACCAAAGATATCTTGATCTTTAGCTTGGAGATGCTCAGTATGTTCACTATTTGCATACTGTACAATAAATGTGTCACAGAGCCAAAACCATAAGCTAAGTTAAACATCTTCATAGAGCTGCAGAGTTTGGTGATAGCTTTGCTTGATTTACCACTACAATCAAAAATGCTGATTAATGTAAGTTTAAGCTTCCATTTGCTAAACGGACCACAATTCAAAAAGGGTCAAATATTTCAGAGACTTACAGTGATTATCAGTCTGTCATTCCTTGCTTCTGTATTGATGGTAAGCCTTGCCATGCCATTGGCTGCGGTGGAGCCCCGCACTTGACCTGGATTGACCACCACTTCAACACCTTGTGCCGGAGATTCATCTGGATTCACAACTTCAACCTGCCATCAGAAACACAGGTGATCAGAAAACATCTGTTTTAATAAAACACTTATTAAACTAAAACTATTAGATTCGTTCTGGAAACTGCACTAACTGTGCACTAAGTATTATGATTTAGATATATATAGTTGTATAGATGTAGGTCATGACCCAAATTGTTAATAGGTGAATTTATCTTTTTCTCTGGAATCTCATTTTAATCGAGGTTATACTGGTATCTGTTTTCAAAAAAACTGTAGTGAAATGTTTTCTGTAAGTGATTTTATTAAACAAAACTATTTTATTAACTAAATACTACTTCTATCAATTAATTTAAATCTAAAGAAGTTCTTTACCGCAACATCAAAGGACATTCCTGGTTTGAAATATTTGGGAGTTCTCTTGAAGTGGATGGTGTAAGGTGATGTGACAATCTGGATATTTCTCAACTCGGCCTCCACCATTTCACCACCTGCGAGTTGACACAGAATCACAAACACATTCTCACAAACTGATTACAAGAGCCTTTTTTATTCACTTTTTTCTTGATTAACTGATACAACAAAACACATCCTGATGTGACTTCTTTATATTTTTTTTACCTCTTGTTTTTGTTTGGAAAAATTTAGGCACTAATAATACTGATGGTTACTTTGCCCCTTTAAGCTGCTGAATAAGAATCACACCTGAACAGACACAAACACAGTCTCTCTTTCTTACCGCTCTCCGTCAGCACACTGACAGCTACAAATATGGAGCTCCCCACCAGCTTTGTGATGTCTGAGAAGGTCTGTGTGATGTGCTCTCTCTTCAGTGAGGCCACTCCGTTACCTCTCGTGATCTAATGTGACATCATATAAAAATGTGTCTTGACATACAGTCAGTGAACAGTTGGAGGTTTATTATTATATCAGCCTGGCTTTATTCTTAACATGC
>NC_060153.1:22463710-22472463 GCF_021292245.1 Micropterus dolomieu
GATCTAATGTGACATCATATAAAAATGTGTCTTGACATACAGTCAGTGAACAGTTGGAGGTTTATTATTATATCAGCCTGGCTTTATTCTTAACATGCTAAATACTTACTTACTAACTGTAGATAGAGATGTAACAATTTAACTAAATTAACTGCATGTCTGAATAACAGGAAATCCTACATGTTTAATGTTTTGGAGACTTGCAGATTTTGAAGCGCTGGTAAAGGCCAAGCTGTAAAACACTGTACATGACAGAATAACCAATCAACTCAGAAAATGACACAGAAATTCAGCAAAAGTTTGTGCTCACCGGCACTCTCTGAAGAGAACTTTGAAAGCTCTTCTTTTGACCCTCTTGCATAACCCCAAATACCACGTAGGCTGTCCCATCCACCTCTTCACCAAACAAATACCTAAAACCACCAGAGAAGGACGTGTTTAAGCCCACAATGAAGTGAAAAAAAAATGTAACAACACAAAAAATGACCTATAGACAAAAAAGAGCACCAACACAATGCCTGAACACCACCCTTTATTTTCTACTTCAAGCACTCTACTTATCAAATTTGGTCTCTAAAGCTACAAAACAAAATCTTTAACTTACGTAGCTTTGATGTTGACGGTGAGCTCTTCAGCGTCCACGTAGAAGAAGGCGCTCGCAGGTGTCAGTTTAACCTCAAAACTTGGCAGCACTGTAAAAATAAATGAGTTGTTTTGTGTGTCCAATCAGGTAAAAAGACACTGAATGTTATGTAGGTTATAAATAAAAATTCAGGTAATGAAGGACTTACCATATTCTTTGACCTCGAACTCTGCAGTATAGCTCTGCTGTGGGTTGCTGTGAAACTTCGCCACCACCTTCCACAGTCCAGGACTAAACACAGGCACACAGAAGAACACATATTTCAGTTATGAAGCAAAAAATTTAATTGTTCACAGCATTTAGAAACAGGGAATCAGACTTGAAGTTTAAGTTAATTATTTGTTACACAAATTATCTGCTACAATGGACTTGGTATTTATACTGTCCTACAGAGAGCAGCATCTGAGGTTTAGAAGAAAAGGTTAGAAGAGTTAGAAGGAAAAGACTAACATATTATATCACTTTGTTTAATCTGTAAAATAAACGACTATTAGCTGTTTTATAGGGGTTAAGTGCATACCTTTTCTTGGCTGGGAACAGTAATTTCCTGGGGTCACTGTTAAATTTAACATGTAACATTTGGACAGAGCCAGGCTAGCTGTTTCTCCTGCTTCCCGTCGTTATGCTAAGCTAAAATAACCTGTCCTGGCTGCTGCCTTTATAATTAATGGACATGACATGACAGCGGTATCAGTCTTATCATCTGATTCAGAAAACGATAAGCATTTCCCAAAATGTCAAACTATTGCTTTGATATCATCAAATGTGTAGTTTAAATTAACCTTTACCACAATAATTGCATGATTTCCACTAGAGTCAAAAGCAAAGATGGCAGTTATTGCTACTTTGCTAAGATAATTACCTTTTAGCAGGTCTAATTTTGCTTAGTGTGTGTGTACTGAGGATTCAGTGTGTCTCGACACTTTAAACACTGTCTGACTAAATTCATTTTTGTTTAGTACAAACACTAAATTAACAACATGGAAATTAATTGTATAATACATAATATAAACATGTTAAAATATCCTATATCAGTATTTATTCAAATTAACTTGTTATCAATGTTAAAATGTAAATTCACCACTAAAGAACACAATGTATAGAAATGTAATTAAAATATAATAGTCACCTGACAATTTCAGCAAGTTGGTAATCTCCAGAGTGGAGCCCTGATTTCAGAGAGACTGGATCAAGTGGCATAATTATGCCTTCAGGGGTCTAAATATAAACAGTATAAAACAACCTTAACAGTGAGTCATGACATTCATTTAGGAAATCAATGCTATATTTTTATACAATCCACGAGCCTGGTCAGCATCTACTGTTTAGCATTTGTGATATCTCATCATGTCTGTGCTTATCAAAAATACAATACAATACCACAATCTCAATGGCAATTGAAGCATCAGTTTGGGTTGCGTCGTCTCTCTCTACGGGCTCCATACGGGGGGTCACTGCAAACATCCTGTAATGAACTGACATAGAGAGTGAAAGAAGTTCATGTTGCTGCTGAAGGATGGTTTATCTATGTGGATATATGTTGCTTTAGTGAAACTGATAAAAATATATAGTGTGATATATTTTCTATATTAATGTCTCACAGGTAGACAGGTAGAGGTAGAGGCAGTTGTGTTCTTCAGCACTGATGGAGTATTGAACTCACCTTTGCTGTTGGGGGTGTAGAGGGTCTTGTCAGTCTGGATGAATATGTACCCGGACTGGAAGGACACCAAGACGACTTTCTCCAGCAGTCGGTCAGGGAACTGAGCTTGTAGGTACACATACTGCTTCATGTTGGGATCCTTACTGAAGTCACCAGCAGGGATCTGAAACCAGTATGAAGAGACAAAAGCAGTTGTGAGGAGTATATCATGTAGTTATAGATGCTAAATTTTAAAATTCGTTTGTAGTAATAATAGAAAATTAATTTAGTCTAAATGATAAATTCAGGCTTTAAAATATATGTAATATCAGAAATGTATTTTAGAAATTAAGTATCAGTAACATATAATTCACGATTTCTACATTACCTTTATTTGTCCGAGGTCTTGGAAGTTATTTGCGCTGGTGAGGGTCACAGATGTGGATGACAGCTTTTTGGTTTTGGTTGGATGGTTCATCACAAGGATTTCAACCCTAATGTCTGCTCCTGTGCAGTCTTGACACTCCACAAAGATGTTTTCTGCTGTTCCTACCCGCAACAAGTTGGGGGCAGACATCACCTGCCTGCAACAAGAAAGAAAGAATATAGTCGTACAGAAAGGATCACATACTGTTCAGGATGTACTTACTGATGTATTTTGGACTTCAAACTACACACATAGAAATGTAGGGTTGACACTGTGAATACACATGATTTACAGATGTATTTGTTTATTTAATTGTACAAAGGTTATATGCATGGATCTCTTAGAGAATTGATTCCTAACCTTTTTAGTGTGTGACTCCTTAAAAAGAAGAACGACAATTTTTTTCTCTGTCATAAGTACTGGCCTTACTGAGTATGGGTTTTCCATCTGAATGTTTTTTTTATTTGCCTTACAAGGGGAACATTTCTAGTATTTCACAAGAACCCCCCCACTCCACCCCCCAACACATGTATTGCTCATGGACTTTCCACATAATGAGTAATCTATTGATTATCTTGATTAAGATCCAGCACTCGATCAATGCAACATTTCATCATGGCTCTAGTCTTTGTTTGATGCGTCTGGCGTAATGTTTTACTGTGCAAATTCTGAACAAAATCTAGGGCATCTTTCTGGCATCATTTAAGCCCTAAATTGTGGCATTGCTGGCATTCTATGGCAATGCTGTAATTTTAATGGTAATATTAGTAAGTACAACCTACAGCATAGCCTGATCAAACTGCAAACAAGGAGCTGCTGAAGATGCAGATGCTTCAGTTTTTTTCAGATGGTAAGCACTGTACTACAGAATGCCTGCAGACCTGCAGCATTTTTGTCTAAAGACTAAATCTAAATTGCCTGCCAAAATTAACACTGCTATATAATTTTTAAATTGTATAGATAGGCAGAGAACCCCTTGATATAATCATTTCTCCCATTGCAGTTTAACCAAGAATAATTTGCAATCTGAACAAACAAACAAACAGGATATTCTAGCTCTGTTTTCCATTAACTAATTCACGTTCAGGGGGAATGTGTAAAGTTAAGACAGGTCTACTTACAGTGGAGCTCCATCAGTCAGGGAAGTGAGAGAAGCAAAGGCCAGAGAGGCCAGCATCCACAGCAGAGTCCTACTCATCCTCCTACCTGATCCTGGTTCGCTGTCAATGTAGACTGTTTCTCCGCAATACTCTCCTTTTATCCACCCTCCTGCCACACCTCCACTTCACCTCCCAACTGTCTCATCTGCCCTCCTCCCACCGTGGTTCTGTACACAAACATACTTAAACATGATTTCCCAGAAGCAGTTGAGAAACTTTTTGTTATCTCCACTGTCAGGACAAAGATAAACAGTAGAAAATCAATGAGGGTTTACATGTTTCACTAACTTTTGAGCATATTTACTCCAATATTACATAAAAACAGCTTTTCTGTATTTATGATGTTTTCTAAAATGACACATTTGTTTTCTTTATGTTTTTTCTTGTTTGGGATAAGGATAGTTGGACATGATCAGACATATTAAACATGCACAAACATACAGAAAACTAGTGGGGTGAAAGTAGTGTTGAGTAATTTCTGTCTAAATTATCTGGCAGGGCTTTTTGGAGTTTGAGCAGCAGGGAATTTCCTCCAATGGCATCTGATTAAAAATAATAATAAAAACAATTATATAATGGAATATAATCATACTCTCTGATTGCCGTAATCAGCAGCTTGTTTTAAGTTACTTTTTTGTTTCATTTCCTAAATTTCTTACAAGATGTTTTTCAGAACATTTTTAATAAAAGCTTTCAAAAAGTGATGGAGACATGTCCCCAGCATCCCCAGACATTGACAAGCTACTTTTTGCACATGGCTGCTTGAAAGGCACCCGAGCTTCTCTTCTCCCTCGTCTCTCTCCGCTGACAGTTTAGCATGGAAGCAAGATCAGGAACAGGTGGGTGTCACATAGTGCCCAGAGAACTTCATATGGAAAGGGCAGAGGAAATTATGGCAGCTTGTGAGAAGTGCCTGTAGACAAAAAAAGGTCCCAGTACGCAAGAGAGTAAAATGTTGAGGTGCTGGTACTGTGTACTGGTGCATACCGGCCCTCTTCAAGCACTGGTTACAATAAATAACTTTTGTTCTATTTGAGCTTCCACAGTGATACAAATGCAGAAAACAATCACAGACCTGTTTTTTTAAGGAAAGTATTCACAGTCAGCTGCTAAAAAGTGAATTTTAGAAGACTAAAAAGGAAGAGAGTTTCCACTCTGAACCCTGTTTTTGCATCCAGAAAGACACATGGCCAATCACATCAGGTGAGAGGTGACACTAAGGTATTGGTTTCAGAAAATAAAAGTTCAAATGCAGAACTTTCTACTATTACAACAGAGTTCTCTTAATATTTCATCATTCAAGGTTGTCGGCAGAACTTTCAGCTTTATGGCATTTCTTTTTCTTCCAAGCAAAATAGACAGCGATCCCAATTAATAAAACGATCACCACAGCTGCTCGCACACCACATATGAGCAGGGAGCGGTCTGTTCAGGTAAAGACACAAAAATCTATTGTCAAGTTATTGCTGTGACTGAAGTCAAAAGGAATAGCAGGAGTTGGTTTTTCACGTACTAATGTAACATGTAGGATATCAATATCCAAAAGTTTCTCCACATCACTGCAGCAAAATAAAAGCAGCCTATAAAACATTCTGTGGGATCTTCTACGGATGGTGATGTCATTTTCCAAGAGATCTAATTGGTCAGTAGGCGGAGCCGCTCAGCACAAGTTACCATGGTGTTCTATCCCGTAAGAAGTGAACCACTGTAGTCATACTGAAAACCCAGGGTTAACCCCGAAGTTACCTCGCTAAACTCAATCCTGCTTCGTGGTACAGACTCCTTGTCAACATGGATGTCAAATAAGCAACAGTAACTACACAGTCAAAGTCGATACAGAATTTTGACAGCAAATCATCAAAAAAGGTTGCACATTATTAAGGTGGTGTTAAGGGGTAAAATGTATGTTACCTATATGTACTTTTAATAATCTACCTTATGTACTTACGCTCATCTTATGTGGTATTATAATTTTCAGTGTACCAGTGTTTTCCAGTGAGAAAGGAGTTCCAACTGTGGCTCAAGACTGAGAATGGCATAACTCCACAATTACTTGCTAGCATTAAATGTTTTAGTTATCTGTTTCTCCTGGTCATACTCTCTGATTGCCCTTGGGTGTATCAGCTTTAGCTGAATTCTTACTCTGTTATTCTTTTTAATAAGTACTGTTGTTGTTATTGTTTGTTTCTCCCTAAGGAAATATAGAATTTCCACCACAATGGCCTGTAGATATTTAGAAATATAGCTTGAGAAGAGGAATTCAACTGAAGAGCCATATAATCAAATGTTGCAAATTTTCCATATTACATCTTCTAGCACTGGAGGGAGTCATTAATCAAAATGGCAACTAAACCTCCTTTCTTTTGCACTCTAGCTTTGCTCGTAAAACTCCCACAAGAGTTGGGAGTGGTAGACTCGATAAGAACAGCTGCAATGTTATCTTGGTCTAACAAAGTTTCAGTTAAAAACACGAAATTAAACTTGTGCTTGACAATAAAATCAATTAAAAATAAATTTCATGCATATGTTTAATAAAGCAAACTTTAGTGTGTTAAAAGCAGGCTGAGGCTGATGAGAAATGGATGCTAAAATTACTTATCAAGACAGAAATTGATATAGCTAATGGCACACAGGGCCTCAGCTTGTCCTGGGAAGAGTCATGAGTGTAATTAGTTATTTATCCTGCACCCAGCAGATATCAGTTGAGCTTGTTGTATTTTTTACACAAGTAAATGGGCGTGCTGGGCTTTTATCAGGCTGGGGAGACAGAGACTGATTCTGATGCCATTGTGGCCTTCTGACTGGTTGGAGAGGGTCACTGATAAACACCTCAGTTTTCAAAGAGCTGAGTGTGTTCTACAGATCAATAAAGTCCATTTTCAGCACTTCAAACTGTTGATGTTTCACAACATTATTGGTCCATAACCGGTGGTTATGAAGTGGAGGCTCAGACCAGTTTGGAGGTGATCTTCATTTATTCTCTCTGACAACAGATGTAGGCCTAAATACAAAATCCTCTTGTCAATTGTCACATAACAATTTCCGCCCCTACACTACTTAAATGACACTGGAATTTATTAGCATACTACACAAGTTCATGCTAGTAGGCTAAAACACATGCAGCTTACTTCTTCTATGAAGTGGAGCAAAAGGGAAGAGCTAAGGGTGGGAGACCCTGTTTATAGGGAGGGGTCCCCTGAAAGTGAACGTAGGGGTACAGAATACAAATCACAAACGTTCCTCATATATTGAAACATGTCAAGTGATAACTATTTACACAGAGTATTGTGTAATTTTAATATTACATATTTGACTCTGTTACACACATGATGTTTTTCACAGCTGGGTGACAGTTCCTGGGAGGACTACCAATTTTAGATTTATGACCCAGCACACAGCCCTCCTATTTCTTGGTAGTCTTGTTGGTGCTAGGTTTGCCACCTCAATACAGAAAAATAAAGGATGCCTGCCGGAGTGTGGGCCACACCCATCGGGGGCCCAGGCACCGACAGGCCCAATGGTGTGCCAGTGGTGGTATATAAAGGCTTAAAACATGTTTTCAGGAAAGTATTAAGAATGATACCAATGGGCATTATAATAAGCTATCTGCTTCTGAAATCAGTGTGAACAGATGAACTCACTCTCTCTCTATCAAAACTCAACAGACAAGTGATCATATTGTCATAGCTAAATACACAGCTACGACAATAATAAACATAGGCCAATAATGTGTGACAGTAAGAACACAAAAAAATTGGATGTGAACTATATTTTATCAACTTATTAAATCAACATGTCCATAACTTATTAACTATAAATACGCAAAAACAAATGCTTTGATACGATTTGATTGAAAAGGCTTTTGCAAAGGACTTTCCATGAACATCAGTGGACCAGAAGTAGTAGCCATGTGTGCAGTATTGGAGCATGTTAGGCTTACTTCCTTTTATAAAGCTTATAAAGTACAGTACTTGTGCAGCACTGAGTAGCTGTTTGTCTTTCAAACTGCTACAGTAAAACTATGAACAGAAAAAGCTCACTCCTAATGAGTTCCACAGAGCACTTGTACTTGCTGTGGAATTGCTAATGACCTTGAGTAATTGTAAATGGAGGTGTGAACACAGATTTTGGCAAAAATATTTGTCATTCTTTGCAGTAATACCTTCCAAACAATGAAATCACACATAAATAACCTATCTACAACCTATACCTATTTGTATTTATTGTATCACTTAATCAGTTCTACAGTGGGTATGGAAAGTATTCAGACCCCTTTAAATTTTTCACTCTTTGTTTCATTGCAGCCATTTTCCAAAAATCAAAAAAGTTCATTTTATTTCTCAGTAATGTACACTCAGCACCCCATCTTGACAGAAAAAAACAGAAATGTAGAAATTTTTGCAAATTTATTAAAAAAGAAAAACTGAAATATCACATGGTCATAAGTATTCAGACCCTTTGCCGTGACACTCATATTTAACTCAGGTGCTGTCTATTTCTTCTAATCATCCTTGAGATGGTTCTACACCTTCATTTGAGTCCAGCTGTGTTTGATTATACTGATTGGACTTGATTAGGAAAGCCACACACCTGTCTATATAAGACCTTACAGCTCACAGTGCATGTCAGAGCAAATGAGAATCATGAGGTCAAAGGAACTGCCTGAAGAGCTCAGAGACAGAATTGTGGCAAGGCACAGATCTGGCCAAGGTTACAAAAAAAATTCTGCTGCACTTAAGGTTCCTAAGAGCACAGTGGCCTCCATAATCCTCAAATGGAAGACGTTTGGGACGACCAGAACCCTTCCTAGAGCTGGCCGTCCGGCCAAACTGAGCTATCGGGGGAGAAGAGCCTTGGTGAGAGAGGTAAAGAAGAACCCAA
>NC_060153.1:22472563-22482273 GCF_021292245.1 Micropterus dolomieu
ACGACCAGAACCCTTCCTAGAGCTGGCCGTCCGGCCAAACTGAGCTATCGGGGGAGAAGAGCCTTGGTGAGAGAGGTAAAGAAGAACCCAAAGGTCACTGTGGCTGAGCTCCAGAGATGCAGTCGGGAGATGGGAGAAAGTTGTAGTAAGTCAACCATCACTGCAGCAATCCACCAGTCGGGGCTTTATGGCAGAGTGGCCCGACGGAAGCCTCTCCTCAGTGCAAGACATGAAAGCCCGCATGGAGTTTGCTAAAAAACACCTGAAGGACTCCAAGATGGTGATAAATAAGATCCTCTGGTCTGATGAGACCAAGATAGAACTTTTTGGCCTTAATTCTAAGCGGTATGTGTGGAGAAAACCAGGCACTGCTCATCACCTGTCCAATACAGTCTCAACAGTGAAGCATGGTGGTAGCAGCATCATGCTGTGGGGGTGTTTTTCAGCTGCAGGGACAGGACGACTGGTTGCAATCGAGGGAAAGATGAATGCGGCCAAGTACAGGGATATCCTGGACGAAAACCTTTTCCAGAGTGGCCCAGCCAGAGCCCTGACTTAAACCCAATTGAGCATCTCTGGAAAGACCTGAAAATGTCTGTACACCAACGTTTACCATCCAACCTGACAGAACTGGAGAGGATCTGCAAGGAGGAATGGCAGAGGATACCCAAATCCAGATGTGAAAAACTTGTTGCATCTTTCCCAAAACGACTCATGGCTGTATTAGATCAAAAGGGTGCTTCTACTAAATACTGAGCAAAGGGTCTGAAGCTAACGGTTCTCCCCGCGGCCCACGCTGCTCTCCCGGTCAGAACCGAGTGAGACGGTGGGTGAGGCCCGGGCGTCCACTTA
Organism: Micropterus dolomieu; assembly: GCF_021292245.1. Classification (NCBI taxonomy): domain Eukaryota; kingdom Metazoa; phylum Chordata; class Actinopteri; order Centrarchiformes; family Centrarchidae; genus Micropterus; species Micropterus dolomieu. The sequence goes on from NC_060153.1 coordinate 22,473,416, forward strand.
GCTAGCCTGACTGCGTGGCCATAACGGTCCGATTCCACAACGTGACAGCGAGAGAGGCTGGGTGAAGCCCGCACGGGTGCGTTGCTAGCTCACCGGCAGTGAAAGCATGTTACATAAACAGACATGTTGCCCTGCCGACATCTCTTTTGCCGAGCGGTCACAGCGCAGCCAGGCTAGTCCGCTATAGCCGGAGAGAGACAGCCAAAGTCAGGTCTCTCTCGGTAGAGCGGGACGAAAGAGGTCGCTCGCTGCCTCGGTTGGTTTTGTTTCCTCCACGAGCGGCTCGTAGTGCCTGTTGCAGCAGGCGAGGATGTCTACCTGCCACTGCTTCACAGGGAAGCTGTGAGCTTGAGGCTGACGTCAACACCGGGTGACGTGTCAACCACAGTCACACCGGCTGTGGTGCGTTCACGGCCCGGTCGGCCTTTTCCAACTCCGGCCGTGGTGCGTTCTAAGACACCACCAACCTTTTTCGATTGCAGCCCTTGGAAAAAGTCTAAGCTTTATTATTTATTTAAAATATAAATAAATAAATAATAAAAAGAAGGTTGACAGAGGGACAGAGGCTGATGCACACCACCAGACCTCCTCCCTCCGTTATGTGTCCAGCATGCATTTATTTGTGTTTCATGTGCTGCTGTGTACACACTGTAAATGCTGTTAATGTTCAACTGATTAAATACAGTACATTCCTAAAGAGCATTCTCCTCCCCACCGAACCCCCTCCATCTTCGGCTCGGTGTGTAACACGCTTCAGTCTCCTCAAAACTGCACGTTCACCGATGCTAAGCTAATGATCCGACCGACAGCCCACACTGCTCTCCTTGCTAAGCTCGAGAAAGACAGTGCCCGGGTCTTTGGTGCCCTATTCAAACCACTGGGACAGAAGCTCATGTCCCACGTCGCTCTCCTGGTGGTATCCAAGTGAGACGGTAGTAGGACCTGGGCTTCCTCCTCGCTAGCCGGCTGTCCGGCCCGCGCAACGGGTCGCGTACATCGCCTGGCATCCGAATGAAGGGCTGCTGCCATGGCGGTGACACAATGCAGCAATGCGAGCTAACTCTGCGTTCCCCGTGCACTCACGACAGTGTCCACGGGAACACTGCTAGTTCACTGACAGTGTGTATGTGTTCCTAAAACACACAACCACATTGTTGACATATGCTCAACCGAACCAGCGCAGCGTTTAGCTGACTAGCTGCAACGGCATGAGTCGAGCTAACGTCAATCTAGGTCAGATATACTGTAGCCGGATGAGACGCAACCAGACAACACGTCTCTTCCAGCGGCGCGGCCTGTGGCACTTTATCACAGTGAACAGCGGCTCATTCTCCCAGCAGCAGCTCGCTGCAGTGGAGAGGAGGATGCCTTGTCCTGACTCGGCTTCACTCGGCAGCTGAGCCGTCATTGGAGCAGCGAGCTGTGGTGCGTTCAAAGACACCAGGGAGCAACTGGCCCTGGTGCGTTCAGGGACACTATACATCCAGCAACTTCTGCAGAAGCAGACTGTCTTAGGGCATCTCTGCGCATGACATGCACAGAGGTCTTGCACCATGTACTTTTTGGTCCCCAAAAAGATGAGAGGCTTCTGAGCCATTCTGGATCTCGACCACCCGAACCAGTATAATGGACAAGAGGGCATTTCCACATGCTGATGATCAGGAAAATGCTGGAGCCAGTGCAGCCTGGCAACTGGTTCACCGCCATCGACCTGAAAGACACCTATTTTATGTCGAGGTGACACAGTAACAGGGAATTTCTAGGCTTTTCCTCCCAGGGGGTAGCCTACAAAGGCATTAGGCTCCCCGTCAACTACTCGCTAGCCCCCCACACGCTCAGCAGATGCATCGCACTGCAATTGTTGTGCGAGAAGGGCATGGGGGTTCCTTTCTACTCACGACCTCATAGTCATGGAGAGATTGAAGCCTTGAGTGATCTTGACACAGCCTAATTGATTTTGCACCTCAACAGCCTGGGGTTGTGATCATTTGGGAAGAGAGCTCCCCCCAGCGTCTGCAGCGAACGGAGTATCTGGGGATTGTGCTCAACTACAATACTCCAAGAACGTATATGTGCGCGTCGCTTGGTGGTCCACAAGCTGCAGAAGGGGACAGCTGCGGCAGCGCTGTCAGTGATGCTGCTGTTGGTCCTCAGGGCAGGCCATCAGGTGGTCCCTCTGGTCGTGCTGCACATGCGACGGCTACAATGTCGTTTGTGCGTTTCTGTGTCTTGGATATGTCGGGCTCCTTCTCGGGATCCAGCTCGCAAGTGCGACCTAGGATCTGAAAAGTGAGGATCTAGTGAAGATCTACTACTGGGTGTTGAGGGGGAACATACACAATCAGGCTCCACCCACTGTACCCATAGAGTCCAGTGGAGGGCGGAGCCTGTGTGAGATAGAATGAAGGTTATGATATGGTAACCCTAGTTCTATAAGCACAGGCGGAGCCCTCTACCGATGAGCCCTGCCGCTCTGACGCCGTCTGCTGAAGAGGCGGTCGGATGCTGAGGCAGTAGGGACACTGCTATTTATATGTAACGCACGTATCGGTAGCGACGTCCTATTGGTTGGCTACGTGCATGATAAAATTTGTGATTGGAGGAGGTAGTACCCATAGAGTCCAGTAGGGCTCCGCCTGTGCTTATAGCACTAGGGTTACCATATCGTAACCTTCGTTTCCACAATTAATACAATTTCATGACCCCCGAATAGTAGGCCACTGTAATCAATTTCATGTCAATGTCATTTTTCAAAACCAAAATATCCATCAACAGCTACCCACCTCACGTAACAGTGAACTTTATCCACCTACCACCCTTCTTTACAGTTTGCTAGCTCTCTGTTTTGTGTGTGCTCTGGAAAAAAATATGTTTTTATTACACAGCCCTGGCTCTGTAAATGGAAAACAAAGAAAGTGGTGTTTACCTTGCCACACAACATTGTTTCAGCCAATTTGCATCTGGGGCCATTAGTGCTTGTGGACTGGAGTGATGGGAGAGAGAGTTCTATACATCAGCACATTTGCACGTGCTGAACTCCAGGCACTGTGAAGAAGGAGAGATGGCTGAGAGACAGCCAAAAAGGTCTGAGGAGTGTGAACAGAGAAGAAAATGACAAGACCAGGCAAGGGCTTAGGCATTTCAACAATGAAGAAACCACAGAGAGAGGTGTATTTGTTTGCCAAGTCCAAATATCAGCAATCCTTCTGCAGAATCACTTAATCTCCCTTCAAATCACTCATCAAATTTAAAATCTTTACTGTATATTGTTTAATTTGTTGACGAAAATCAAAGTAAACATTTTTTAATCACAGGCAGATCCATCTTTTGTGACTTTCATCACAAAGTGCCTGTATGCACTCTTGACAACTGCCGCTCGCATTTTGATTTTAAGATTCCTGGACAAAATCACTTGCCTGGGATCAAAGATAGTGAAAGCGGCTGATGTTGGGGAGTGTAGCCAAATGCATGCTAAATTATTATCGATGCAGTCAAAAACTCTCCAACCTCTTTGCAACCAGAAGCTTTGGCTTTTTTAGCCAGTGGTGAGCAAAGTAACATAGACCTATTCAGATCCTTTAAAAAATACCAATAACGCACTGTAAAAATATTCTGCAAGTAGGCCTACTGCATTAAATTAAAAATAAAAGTAGCCTGCTCAAAGCAGAAATAAAAAGTCCCATATGACTGTATACTATTATATATATATGTCATTAGATTATTATTCCTCATGCATTAATGTAGTTGGCTGAGGTTGAACTATTTTGTATCAGACTGCAATTAATGTATATTTTTATTTTAATCAGCTAATTATTTTCTCAATTAATTGTTATAAATTCTAAAAAGCTTATTTTTTAAAGTAACTAGTAACTGAAGCTCTCAGATAAAGTAAAAAGTAGCTACAATATTTCCTTCTGAGATGTGGTGAAATAGTAGAGAGTGACATGAAAAGAAAATACTCAAATTCAGTACAAATACCTTGTGTACTTAAGTACAGTACTACTTTGTTACTGTCTACTACTGAGCTTAGCTTTGGCTGCCTGGAACTAAGGAAAGGACTAGAGATATTTCGGCTCTGGACGGAAAGCAATTACCCATAATGATGGTGAAAATGGCTGGCCTTGAGGCACATTGCTTTAAGTGGGTATCCCCTACTCCTGTCATCAAGGCATTAAAATGTACAACAAAAAATTACAACATAAAACACCATTCATAAGCTGAAATGTGTAGCCTACTCACACACACAGCTTGACATACATGCGTAGGGCAAGTAGGCCTATGTGTACAGCACTGCTGTTCAGTGGGCTTGTTTGGGGCCAAATTTCTTTTTAGGTTTGATACATTTTTATTTTTGAAATATAAGTATATATATAAAGAGTCTTTTATCAGATCTACCTATTGTCATACTTTCTTTTTGTTTGGGTCAGTTATTAACTATAGGTCAAATTTAACTGCTAGTAAAAGCTTGAGAGAATTGGCTGGGGCCACTGCTGCAAATATTTGAGTGGCTCCTCCTCTAACACGCGTTATCTCACTCTAAACTTTTGATAAAACTCGAGAGTCCTGCACACAGACATGGTGAAGGAAGACTGATTAAGTGTAGTAAGTGATACAGAGGGAAACTGTAAGTTGTTGTTAGTGACTGTTACTTGCTGAACTTAAGCTACGTTTACCTGAACTAAAGCAAAGGGGATATTTTAGTTGGCTATGGAAAACACTAGTGTTGATAATGCGAACGCCATTAATATTGCCTATCTCTAGTAGCTTATTTGCCCCTTGTTGCTGTAGCACTTTGAGATTTCCCTGAAATGTAAAGTGCATTATAAATAAAATGTATTATTATTATTATTATTATTTCAAAACATCAGTCCACACATAATGTTGTTGTCAGTGAAAACTGTCATAGTGTCTCTGTTAATGCTGTTGTATATCCTTCCATTCATTGACAAAATGAATATTGATGATATTTCAGGAGAATGAGAAAAGTGGGAGATTGGCAGGGCAGCTGATTCTGAGGTCAGTCTGTGGTCTACAGGTCAGCCGTATTCTACAGGTCAGTCTGTGGCCTACAGGTCTAAGGAAACGGGGGCTGTTTTTTTTCTTCTAACAGACATTTGTTGGCAGGTCTAGGCACCAAGGCAATGCCTAAACTATATTATTTCATGATGTTTATTATATTTGCTACATTCTGACCAACTTAACTTTCTGCATTTATTGGCTGTAATAAATTATTTAAAAAATATGTAGATATTAGGCTATACATGAGCATATACCCACAGGTCAGTAGTGGTGTACATCTTCATTTGTTCACCTAATGCTTTTAAAGGTATCATGTAGTCTTTGTTGCAGCATTGAGTTACACTTACACTTACACTATGTTGTTATAACACTTATAACAGAGTTATCTGACTTTTTGCTTGGCTAGCTTCTCTACATATATATAAAAAAATCTTGGAAGAGGACCCACCCACATTTGTTTAACATTACATTAACTTTTGTTCAACAGAGGAGAAATGGAAGTAACAGTATGTCTGTTGCTTTTTATTTGTTAACAGCTTCTTCACTGGTTGTTGACATAAGTGTAGTTCTAATACAGTAACAAAAGAAGCGAATGCAAAGATTTTGCATGTGCATGTTACACATACCCTGGGGACTAAGCCCCCCGCCTTCTTTCAATCCTAGTGACGTCACTGGTTGGATACATAACATCCCGAGGTTCTCATTTGGATTCAGGTCTGGGGAATTTGAGGGACAGTCAATAGCATCAATGCCTTCATCATTTTGGAACTGCCTACACACATTGTCCTGCAGGAGGAACCCAGGGCCCACTGCACCATTGTAAGGTGATGTTTGTTCATGGGCTTGGAAGAATAGCGCAGGGCTTATGCCATGCCAGGTTGTTGATCATGGTATATTTTGTACAAAAAATAAATATGAATAAGTGAATGTGTATAAAACACAATGTCTGTCTGTGGTTAGTTATATTGGGGCTTTTGGAGGATGTTGACGAGGGGTGTTCAGATGGCCCATTGTGCTTTTTGAATGAACTGTTCAATTGCTGGGTTGTGAATTGCTCTCTGGATGTATTTCTCTGTGAAGACGGTATTTCTCTCCTGGATGGTTGTGAATCCGGACATACTGTGAATATACTGGGTGCTGATGTATTGTGGGAGTCTGTATGATATTCGTATTGCCTTGTTTTGGATTTATATCTGTACTTGTGGAACTGGTGATGTGGGTATACCATGTAATGTTTCTTTGAAATGTGACTACTAGGAACTTTGCTTATTTGGTGGGCTTAGGTGGGATGTGGTATTTTAAGTTTACAGTTTAGTGATGTGGCTAAGGAGGGTGGAAAGTTATTTAATCTAACGTAGCAAAACGTTTTGAGATTGAACTCACCCGTGATCTTAGTCCACTAATCATCCCTCCCTATCTACTCACCTACCTCTTATCACTCATTAGTGGTGCAGTGGTTAGCACTGTTGCCTCACAGCAAGAAGGACGTGGGTTTAAACCCTGCTTTCTGTGCAGAGTTTGCATGTTGTCCGTGTGGGTTCTCTCTCTGTGCTCTGGCTTCCTCCCACCATCCCAAGACATGCAGGCTAGGTTAATTGGTGTCTCTAAAATTGTCCTTAAGTGTGAGTTGATGTGTGTCTACGATGGACTGGCGACCTGTCCAGGGTGTACCCCGCCTTTTGCCCAATGTCAGCTGGGATAGCCCCCCTGTACACAGGATAAGTGGTTGATGATGGATGTATTACTCCTTAGGTCAAGTTTCTAGTTTCTGCCTGTTCCAGTTTTTGTTCATGTTTTTGCCTTGCGGTAACTCTCTACTGTCAGATTGCTGTACTGCTCTCTATTTGGCAGGCATGACGGGCTCACTATTTGGCAGGCATGATGGAATCAGTCCCAATCTCCAACCTAAAGTCTAAGGACTACACCCTCACAGACTTAATTGACATCACCTGTGTGCACAGCTGTAATGCTTGAGTGTGTGAGTTTATGAGGGCTCAAAATGCTATAAGAAGGAATATTTGGGCACACTTAGTGAAATCAAATGTTTCTTGGAAATGCATTGTGTAGTGAACAACGGTGTGGATTTGTACATTTTACATTGAATAAATTTGGAGCTACCCTAAATTCCTTTCTCCTCCCCAGAGAAGAAGGGGAGGGGTCAAAGTTGCTTTCTCTAAGTGCTCTCCCGACCATAAAACTGGCACCTTTTTGATTCCGAAGCTGATAACGCGGAGCCTGACTGTTAAACTGACAAACAGACACGAACCAGCCATTGGCATTTCCCTGAACAGCCTATCAAAATTGCCCCCCCCCCCCCACACACACACACACGTTTCCATGGCAACTGACCTTATTCTTTGTTTATTACCACATCAAAAAGGAAAACCCCTGTCTCACCCAAGTGTGACATGTTCCAGACACTGAACTTTCAATGTAAAAGGACTGCAGTCTCCAAAGACTCAAAGCATTTAATTGAGTTAATTAAATCTTTAGTTACCTGATTATGTTTGCCTCTATTTGAGTAGTTATGTTAACTGTTGTTGCTATCTGTTGTTGATATTAGTGCTGAAAAGAAGTTACTTGTGCAGTGTTTTTATTTTCAGCAAGACACCCCTTCATCTGATGTAATCAATGCTTGTTCATAGTACTTTCCTACAAAATTCCTTTAGAAATGATGACAAAGAAATGTTTTACTATACTCTTAGTCGCCAGCTTAAATTTAAGGATGAATCAACAATATTCCCAGTTCCTAAAGAGACGATCTTTGATTTAATCCAAGCTTTCCTCATGTAACCTGAGCTCCCCCAAGTGGACAAAATAAGTATTACATGCCTCATCGGAAATGCCGTTAAATGTATAAATATCCTGACCAATAATGTGACAATTGTTTCCTGTTACCAAATGCTTAGAACAGTACAACCGTTCAACCATTGAGGTTCGATTGTGGGAAATATTTGATTATAATACACGCAAATAGATTTCTTTTAAACATTAAGTTTAGAAAGGCAGTCCCTTGGGAAACCTGAGACACCCCCTGGGGAGCCACGCCCCAGGCAACAAAAGAGCGACACGCGACCTCGCTTCGCTCTCTTCTCTTCGCTGTTGGCTCTTCCACTCTGCTCGGCTCCCTGGACGCTTCGGCACGCGACGGTGTGCCGTGCCAGGCAACGCCCTCAGTCGACCAGCGAAACAAACAGGCCTTTGTTCGCCTGAAACTACACACCTGAAGTGCCGCAACATCGATCTGCCTTCAGTTTGTTTTATTTTCTTTATTTCTTTTGTTTGTTAAAGTTATCAGTCCGTTAAGTTACACTGGACTAATTCAGGAACGACCAAGTTCCATTTTAAGCCTTTTTCGTCGAGCCAACTTCACCGAGGTCAGACCAAGCCACGTGGTCTCGCCAGCTACAACGAAGGAAACCTGCAAACAGCCGAATTGCCAGACGGCGGAGGCGTTTTCAATCAGACACGGAGAACCCCAGAGAATCACTAGCAAAAAGCCAGGATCGGGCAGCTAGAGTGGGACCCGTGCAACAGGCCAAAAGCAGGCTGTCGACAAGCAGTAAGACTTAACACACGTTCTGTGATCAGATATGTCCATTTTAACTCCTAAATTATAGCATTAGTTTACTTTCATTAGCTCTTCTATGCCGTATGAGTCAAATGTTTCCCACAACCGAGCCTCCAGGCTCATTGTTCAGCAAATGTTTATGTTCCCTGTATCCAACCATCTTTTTATCACCTTAGTTAGAGAATAAATTCACTGTAATATAATCAAGAGCTGTGTGTGTTGCCTATTTCTAGTTCCTGCCAAGAGAATTGACCCTTTAGATATGAGA
>NC_060153.1:22482373-22496091 GCF_021292245.1 Micropterus dolomieu
GTGGGACCCGTGCAACAGGCCAAAAGCAGGCTGTCGACAAGCAGTAAGACTTAACACACGTTCTGTGATCAGATATGTCCATTTTAACTCCTAAATTATAGCATTAGTTTACTTTCATTAGCTCTTCTATGCCGTATGAGTCAAATGTTTCCCACAACCGAGCCTCCAGGCTCATTGTTCAGCAAATGTTTATGTTCCCTGTATCCAACCATCTTTTTATCACCTTAGTTAGAGAATAAATTCACTGTAATATAATCAAGAGCTGTGTGTGTTGCCTATTTCTAGTTCCTGCCAAGAGAATTGACCCTTTAGATATGAGACTGACTGACTGATTTAAGATAATGATAATGATCACTAGTAATAATTGTATAATTATTCAAAACTACCTAGAGGTCCGGAGACTCTAGGATTATAACAACTCCGGTGGTGCCCTTAACGAGGAAATTTTGATTTTATGAATATTAATTCATAATTGGGTATCAATTCTCATAAATTTATTAAAATGCATAACTAAAATTTTTAGGTCTGCTACAATTGCTATTAAAAATAAGATAAAAGAAAGAGAGCCACACGTCCACTATCTACAATATATGATAGTCGCAGATGTCTGACTTTTTATTTTGCATCTATTAATATCAAGATGTCCAAGACGCTTATGTTCCTGAATGCCAAATCTTTACGTCATCCAGGCTCTTGCCTTGCATTGGACAACACAGCATAAACGTATTTTTGCCTATTTGCATTGCCAATAATATGTCTACTGTCATCTGTCATATACCAAAATATGTTTTGCAGTCTTCAGTGATGAAAAATTGGTGAATAATTAAAGTTGTACATATAAAGCATATAGGCTAAAGCAGCATATGGCTACATTTCTTCACAAGTTGATGTTTCTTTATTAATTTAGGCCTATTATACAAGGCAAAATCTTAATGTCCCAATCCTGAGGACCTATATAGATGTGGAGCAAGAACTGAACACTGACTTCAGGATGTCAAGAGCTACATTCAGTGGTCTGCTATGTGGACAGAGATTATGGTTGGGGACATCATCTGGAAGTGCTTGTTTTGTTTATAGCTGGCACATGGGGTGTCCTACCATGTTACAACATAGACTTTTGATTTACCTAAATCGACAGTGTTTAGTGTGGTACACAGAATTGCCATGGAGATTTGCAAGGAAAAGGGCAAGGTAATGTTTTTCCCTTATCCAAACAGCCAAGGATTTGGAAGACTGGAACAACATAGAGCATTTGATAAGGCTGTAGGGGCCATAGATGGCTGTCACATCAGGATAAAACCGCCTACCAACACAACCAGGCAGATTATTTTAAAGCAAATCATTCGATTAAACTCCAAACCATCTGTGACTCCTCTGGGAAATTTCTGGACATTTTTGTTGGATATGGAGATACTATTCATGACACGTGTATTTTAAAAAACAGCCCACTTTTATGTTGATGCCTTGTACCCCCCACCTGGTTATTTGTTATGGGGGATGGAGGCTACCCATTCCTTGAACAGCGTATGTCCATTATAACCCTGTATAAGCCGCCATCGCAGGGAAGGATGTAGAAGCGTTTCAACCAAACACACACCAGAGCTGTTGTATCATTGAAAGTCCATCTGGGGTCATGGAAGCACAGTGTAGGGCAACCCTCTATAATAAACTGGAGGTGAAGCCCAGCTTCCGCTCTGAGGTTGCACTCCTGACACCTGTGTGCTAACCTTAACTTAGTCAAGTGCAAATTTGCTATGGCCACAGTAACATATTTGGGCCACATAGTGCCAAAGGGCCGGGTGGCTCCAGTCCAGGCCAAGGTTAAGGCAGTAGAGAGAGCCTACAAAAAAAGGAACTGCAACGTTTTTTGGGTCTAGTAGGTTACTATAGGAGTTTCTGTTACAACTTTTCGACTGTGGTGTTTCCTTTGATTGAGCTGTTGAAGGCCAAGGTGAAGTAAGACTACGTTCAGACTGCAGGCCTTAATTCTCAATTCCGATTTTTTCCCCCCAATTTTTTCCCAGATCCAATTTTTTTGTTTGACAGTTCACATTATTGTTTAAATGTGGCCCATAAAAGACTTCAGTGTGAATAGTCCGCAGCTGGAAAGTGACCCGCATTTCTGGTGCAGTCCAACAAAACTGCCCCACAACTCACTACCTCTCTTACTCTGTGTCCGCACGGACAAGTAGCATGCACATAACTCAGAAGAGAGCTCGCGGTCTGGTGGATTTCAGGTGTAAGAAAGGGAATCTGTGAGCAGATGATAGCAAGGTAGAGGTGGAAGACAGCCACGTGTTTTATTATGGCTTTTTGTGGAGCTTTTTTCATTCACCAGGCTCTGTCTACAGCAGAACTGTGACAACAGCTGCTCTAGAGTGACGTGCATGAATTCCGACCGAGAGTGTCCAGACTGAGGTCGCATTTAAAAAGAAACAGATTGCACTCTAGGAAGGGATGCCTCTGGATGGGCTGGGGGACTGTTGGCCTGGTTCTCCTGCGTTATCACTCCCTGGCGGCGGGGAGCTTCCCGACACGACTTTCTGCTGTTCTTCCTCAGGGCGGGGCTCAGCTTCCCCCAGGACCTGGGGTCCTTTGCGCTTTGGGGGGTCGCAGGGTGCCCTGGCTACTAGGGGTGGGGGTCTCTGGGCGCTGCGCGGGTTGATCACTTATGCATTGATGTTGATGATTGTGTGGCATTTGGGCGTTTTGGTTGTTCGCTGCATGGCGGTGGGGTGCTGGGTGGGGGGCGAGCACTGGTCTATGTTGTGTGTGTGCTGTGGTCGGTCCGGGCGCTGCTCTTCCGCGGGTTAAGCCTCTTGCGTTCCGTCGGCATTGCATTGTCAATTGGCATTTGGATGGTCGTTTTTAATTATTTTTTTGGGGTGTCTGTTGGTTGGGTCGGGGTCTTCCGCGTTTGCATTGTGGTGCATCTGGGAGTCTTATATATATTTTTTTGATTTATTATTTTGTTTTATTTTCTTTCTCCCACCCCTATTGGCTACTGGGGTTCTTGCCTGCCTGTTGCTGGGGTCGGTGTGGCACAGTCGTGGTGTCCCACTCTCAGCCAATATGGGTGATGTTGTTGATGTACTGCGGTAAGCGTGTTGACTCATTTCCGGTGCTTGTGTGTTGGTACCGTGTTGTGTTGCTCTCGCTAAATACCAGTTAAATATGTTAGATTACAGCGGCCAATTGTCTGCTAAACACTTATTCTTAAAGTAATTTTGCCTAAGCACACACTTCTTTCCATCTTTTAGTGACTGCTGTTCAATCTTATAGTTGTTCTAAAGTTTTGGTAGCTAACACTACAGTACTTTAGCTTAGCCGCTAGCAACATTAGCTCAGCAGTTAGCGATGGATTCTCCTTCACCCTCTCGCTCTCCTACTTTCTCCTGCTCGGTGTGTCAGATGTTCAGTTACTCCTCTACCTCCTTTAGCGGTAATGGTACGTGTAATTGTAGTTTATTTGTGGACATGGAGGCGAGGCTCAGTGATTTAGAAGTCCGACTCCGTACCTTGGAACGGCCTGAGTTAGCCTGTGTTAGCCGTCCCACAGCATCCCCTGAGCGGGCGACATTGAGTCTTATTTGAAACTGCTGGCTAAGGATAAACGTAAATACAGTAAGATTGTTATTCACGTCGGCGGTAATGACTCCCATTTATGCCAATCGGAGGTCACTAAGATTAATGTCGAGTCGGTGTGCACATATGCAAAAACAATGTCGGACACCGTAGTTTTCTCTGGACCCCTGCCAAATCTGACCAGTGATGACATGTATAGCTGCATGTCGTCATTCCGCCACTGGTTGTCGGGGTGGTGTCCAGCAAACGCTGTGGGCTTTGTAGATCATTGGCAGACTTTCTGGGGAAGACCTGGTCTGATTCAGAGAGACGGCATCCATCCCACTTGGGAAGGAGCAGCTCTCATTTCTAGAAATCTGGCCAAGTTTATTAGTGGACCAAATCCATGACAACCCAGAGTTGAGACCAGGAGGCAGAGTCGCAGTCTAACACACTTCTCTGTCCTTCTAATTCTCTGGTCTTGGCCATTGTGGAGAGGTTGGAGTCTGTTTGATAGTGTGTGGACAGGTGTCTTTTATACAGGTAACGAGTTCAAACAGGTGCAGTTAATACAGGTTATGAGTGGACAACAGGAGGGCTTCTTAAAGAAGAGCCGGAATTCTTACTGGTTGGTAGGTGATCAAATACTTACGTCATGCAATAAAATGTAAATTAATTATTTAAAAATCATACAAAGTGATTTTCTGGATTTTTATTTTCTCACAGTTGAAGTGTACCTATGATAAAAATTAGACATCTATATGCTTTGTAAGTAGGAAAACCTGCAAAATCAGCAGTGTATCAAATACTTGTTCTCCCCACTGTATATATATATAAAAGAAAAAAGAAATAGGGAATGAAATTAATACTCGACACCTGCCAAATGTGGGTAAATTTTGGGAGTGGCGGGTGAAATCTTTGGGCTATCCGCCACTTTGGCTGACATGGAAAGGACACAAAGTTAGCACATAGTGGCAACTGGCACATATGCCTGTGTAACACACGCGCGCACACAGCCCAGTCAACTCTGGGAATATCTGTGACAGCGTTTCAAAACAAACTTCATGTCCAAAAGAGGCCCAGTCCGTGACAAACCGTGCGGTGCTTAACAGCAGCACTGACCGGACTACGGGAGATACCTTCGGTGTTGTTGGAGAATCATTAAGCTTGTCTTTAGATGCAAGAGGCGTCACTTGGTTTTATTTTAGCTGGCCAGCTTTTGTATTGAAACAGATATCCAACGAAGGTTAAAATCAAGGGCAACTGGACTTGGTTGAAGATACTGGAAGACGTTTCGTCCCTCATCCAAAGGACTTCTTCAGTTCTGACTGACTGATCCAAAGAAGTCCTTTGGATGAAGGACGAAACGTCTTCCAGTATATTCAACCAAGTCCAGTTGCCCTTGATTTTAACCTTTGTTGGATAACTATGACCTGGATGACTGAGAATCTTCATAGACGTATTGAAACAGAGTTTTTTTTTGTTTCCTTGATGGGATCCAGAAGAGGAGGGTTTTGTTGAGACTCTCTATGGACTCTTGTGGACATTTGAACTGAAATAAGGACTCATTCATTGGTGGTTGAACTTTGGGTTTTGTACTGAGCACTGACTGTTTAATACACTGTGGTGAACCTTGATGTGATATTTAATTTCATGCCATGACTCTCAAATTATCTTTCTGTTAAATTTTTATATGTGATACTTCTCATCCATTGCTCATCAAGCAACCTACTCTGTCCCTTTATAATGTGCTTTCTTCTTATCATGGCTGATATATAGAGTAATAATATATTTTGATTGTGGATCTTCAGTTGAAATACCTGATTGTTAAGTAAGGTGGAGAGGTCATGTACTTAAAATCATGAGTCTTTTGTGAATGCAAACATATGCAAATATATTGAACATTAAATTATAAATGAACTAAATGTCATTCCTTCCTAGTGCCTACATTTTAAAAGTGACAGATAAAATTTCTGAGTGGCAGACAAAAATGTCACAGTGGCAGGCAGCGAAGAAAGGTAATTTCAGAACTGAGCTGAGATTTCCTAAAAGGACTGACTCATATACTCGCTAACAAAAGCGATCACGTAAGAGGTTTTGTCTGTCTGGGCATAAGGCAAGGCAAGTTTATTTGTAGAGCACATTTGAATCACAAGGTAATTCAAAGTGCTTTACATAAAACATAAAAGCAACAGGGAAATATAAAAAAGTTTAAAAGCAACATAGGGAAATTGAAAAAATACACATTAAAAAATAATAACACTTACAGGGTCCATAGCAATCTTTGGGTCCACTGAAACTCCTAAAACCCTCGGACATTAGAGAAACCAGGACATGTCTGTCCGCAGGCCACTTTGATCCAGTTATACTCTGGACCCACCTGCGCATTTACAGGTGGACAGAGGTTCCTGACAATCACTCAGGTGCAATATTTAAGACCACTTCCTTCACTCTGTTCAATCTCACTCTCATTATATTTTCACTCAATTACCTACTCATTTCTCACCGTGTAAATATTTAATTAAAAGCAATGGTAAAAAGCTAAAAACAAAGAAAAAGAAAACAGCACTGGGTTGCACCAACTATGTGTAAGTTCAAACTTAGACTGGTTTGAACGTAATTTCTAACTTCATATGTCCAACGTAGACACAAGTTACAACTTAAATCTTGCACCTAGTCCTTAACAGGTGTAAAGTCCTCCATAAAATAGTCAAGTGGTTGTCATGGTGCATCGTTTTGAAAGGTGGGGATCAGGAGGAGCAAATTATACAGGGCTCTTCTGTGTAACCGAGCATACACAGCCTGGATGACAGCTCATTTCGGTTAATGAAGCTTAAGCTTAATGACTGCGGTTGTGCTCGTATTTATAAGTGATAATTAATAATTTTGAATATAAATACTTTTATTAATATTTCTAGAATATCTTTGATATTCTTTGGTGTGTAGCTCCAGAGCCATGTGACCTCTGACATATATAGCAATTGTAAGTCCCTTTGGATAAAAGCGTCAGCTAAATAAGTAAATGCATATGTATATGAGCTGTCATTTATTCTGAATCACAACAGATTTGAAATTTGTTTCATTCTACATTGCTGAATTTCCTATCACTCTGCTCAGTGAGCACTGACCTAAACATTATCTTTATTAAACTTCTATTTCAAGTTGAACTTATCAAATAATAGTATACAGCAACCAGGCAGTAATCACTGCTTTTCTAATTTTCTACGTGAAACAAAAGATAATCTGTTAAAAAGACAGACAATAAGCTTAAAACCATTACATTTTAATCAATGCAGTGTAACAGTGTAACTTTTGCAGCCCTTATATCTCATGGCAGTGAATGTTTTTACATAATAAGAATAATGCAAAATAAAAATCTGAAAAGAAGATTGTATTATGCTTTCACTATTGCTGACATCCAAAGATCTCATACTGCTGGACCATCTCATCCAAGCCCAAACAGGTAGGTCTGTATTCATCAATTTGACACTCTGCTTCTGTGGGCCAGTACTCGATCCAGGTTCTCTCACCGAGTACATACTGATACCTGAGGAGAGCAAAGTGAAAAACACATTGGGTCTTCACCAGCTATCTGTAACATGCTGGAACATAACATGAAAAAGCATAACTCCCCCTTCCCAACAAAAAAAATACTACTTCTACTTCTAATTACAATTAAATTGCAACAGTCTCACACTAGAGTATATATATGATTTAGTAAGAGAAGTGAAAACGTTCAAATATTTTAATGGAGACAACATAATGAGGGGGGTGTACACACCACTCATATGCACATTCACTGAAAGAACAAACTTACAAATTATTTTGGTTGTCTCTGTGAATATCTTTGGATGTGCCCATGACAAGGTACGTTTTGCCTGTCCGCAGATCTAAAGACTCCCTGCAGTGCGGATAACTGAGGAAAGTGCGCAGTTTACCCCGAGGACCCACATCGCTGCTTCCTGTTAGGAGAAGCAATATTGGAAAAGAGAGAAAAAGTACTTATGGATTAATCCTATGTCTGTATAGTAAATGTGAAGATACAGCTGGCTGATTGCCAACTGAGCATAAAGAGTTGAAACAATTATCTTTGCCTGTAAAAATGACAATTTTCCATTCTACAGGGGGTTGTGTACTGGATTACTGAAAGCTGGTTGCCATGCAACCGGTCCAGACAATAGTCCAGTCCAGAAACACCACCTGTCTGACTGAAAAAATCATTGAACATTTTCAGAAAGAGGCAAAAAAATGTTGGGTATGCGATTCTAATCCAATACACGTCTTTTTGTCAAATTCAGATCTCTTCACAGTCTGCCACACAACACTATTCTAGCCATTCCAGTCAGCATTTGTGTGTCAGATACATAGACTGTATATAAGAAGTGGACGTAGTCATTGTGACGTCACCCGTAGGTTTGTGGACCGCCGTTTTGAATCCTTGAGTTTGGCAATTTGGCCGTCGCCATCTTGATATTAATTTAACCAGCGGCATATGGTAGCGGCTTATCAATCGCAAGGTAGTCCTGCCCTAAAGCATATGCTGCTTTATCATCTACTTTCCTCTAAATGGGAACATAATTTACTAAATGAACATCATTATTTAAAATGGAACAAGACTTCTTTTTGCAAGTATTTCCTAATACTCATGGTGAAAGGGCCAATAGTAGGCATACTCCTACTTTAGACTTTAGACAGTCAGAATCAAATACCATGATTCAAATATCATGGTCTTTGTCATTGTATTGTATATCTCCAGAATCGCATACCCCACCTTTAAGGAACTTTAGAAACATTTTTGGGTAAACATCAGAGGGTAGTAAGTTTTAGGTAGTTCAAAGATAAATACCAACCTTCTTTGATGACTTCCAGTATCCGCATTGTGTAAATGTCAGTGGTCAAACCGTCCGCAAATTCTTCCAGTTCCACTTTGTACACTGAGGACAGACAAATTACAGATTGTTAGCTCACTTGTTCCCTTGCTTACTTATTCTGTCATTCTTTTAACTCACACAAACATAGACATCCCTTTTTTTTTTGGATAAATGTGTTTTAGTATGCAGTTAATTTACACTCTTACCAAAATCTATTTTGCTGGTCGGTGTACTCTCACAAGACTTAACTGTGCGCTCATCATTGTCGATTTTGCCCTTCTTCTGCATACTGCAGTTCTCTGGAAATAATAAGCACATGTTGGTTTGTGTAGGTGTTGGATGGGTTGATGGGTGAGTGCAGCTGTATCTATGCTAAAATTTAAGTTTTTCTTTAGATAGACTCTGATACACAGGATCCGGCAGCTGCCCATTGCCTCTGACATAAAGTTCTGATGATCATGTTACAATCTGGTGTTTTTCACTGTAAACCAAAGTCCCCCACTCTCTCCATCACCCGATCTTTAACAGGCACTTACCTGTGGTATACTGTATGAAGATTAGTTTACCTGTCACAAGATGTACTACTCAGCCTGAGAATATGGTTGTATATTTTTGTGGTTAGGTCATTAACATTTGACTATTATTTGTGGCCACACTACCTGTGTGGCTCTAATGATGGCAATATCTGTCTGTGGGTCAGTTGGTCCACCAATTTGTTCCACACGGAAACATCTCAACAACTAAAAGATTGATTTCAATTACATTTGGTAGAGATATCCCAGAGGATGAATTCTAATGATTTTGGTGATCCCCGATTTTTCCTCTAGTGCCACCAGCTGGTTGGCTTCTATTTGGCAAAAGCTGGAGGTCTCAATTGAACTGATAAAACATGTGTTACACTCATCCCTGATTAATCAGACGATATTACTAGTGTAATCCCAGAATTTGCCCCCTCTGATTCAGCAGGTTTTAGTTTCAACAAATGGTTAAATGACCAATTTGGCCCCTGGGGTGCTATGATCATTCATGTTTTAAAGGTCCAGTGTGTAATATTTCTGAGGATCTATTGACAGAAATGCAATATAATATCCATAACTATGTTTTCTGTGGTGTATAAAGACCTTACGTAATGAACCGTTATGTTTTTATTACCTTAGAATGAGCCATTTTTATCTACATAACCGCGGGCACCCCTTCCTATGGAGGTCGCTGTATTTTGTCGTCATGTTTCTACCGTAGCTGACAACGAATAAACAGCGCCACGGAGTGTGTTTTGTCATCACGGCTTTCTTCTTTTGCTTGTATAATTCCGGTAGTGTAGATGCCCGTCACTACATTGAATGTGTACAAAGAAGGAGAGGAAATAATAATAATTGTAATATACAGTCCCTGAGTAGTCTTCTGGTTTATTAGAAGAGAAGTGACATTTGGACAAATGAAGGAGCACACGTGTTATTTAGCAAGAGAGCCGACAGCCTGTGAATCTTTATACTATGAAGCCAGACGAGTTGGGACAGATACAAACAGCTGACGGCAGAAATCAGGGATGTTGTGGATTTTCCCAGATGGAAGAATATAATGTGGGACAGATGTTTTCAAAGCGGTGCTGAAGTTGTCTGTTTTCTGCGGGACAGGTAAACAAGTTTGTCAGACTTTAGTGAGAGGACTTGGACGCTCAGAGCTGAAGGTGAAAACCGTACAGCCAGAGTCTGAGACTCTGGGACTTCAAACCTCCCCTCCAAAATACGGGTGAGACATTGAGGGACTAACGCCTGAGGGTCTGAGGCTCCCTTACCGCTGTGATCCATAAAAAACCTGGTGGCTGGCAACACTCTCTTTCTGGTGAGTAGACTGTTCAAGTAACAATTCTCGCTACCAAATGGGGTGTGCATGACAGACGTGTCAGCAGGGCAGGCCTGGGGCCGCTGTGTGAATCAGCAAAGCTTTGGGGTTAAAGTACTATAGTCAAGATATCACTGTTGGACAGTGGATTTCTTTTAGGTCTGGGACCTTACCGTGCACAGATAAATTCTTTTAGATCTGGGACCTTCAAAACAAGAATACATAAGAAGAAAGAGTATGAGTCCGGGACTCAGTAGGCCTACTAGACTTAAGTAAAAAGGTTTTTTACTTAGGGGTGTTTTTCCTATGGAATAGAAGGGTGTATAACTGAGCAAATTTGAATGTGTTTGCTGCAGATGAATGACTGAATTGTGAATGAAAAAAAAAATACAGCCTTGTATGAATAAATTGCGACTGGAAAAAAAAACAACTAACAGAACGTCTTAATGTTGAACAAAGGCTTTGTGTAAACAGGATAAGATTTCCTCAGACTACTAGCTTTGTTAACATTTAATAGAAACACGTAAGAGTTTAGAGAAATATAGATCTGTGAACAATCTTTTCCCAAGCAGACGGCTTCAAGGTCCTTATAACAAAAGATTTAAACAGACCTCCCAAATTTAAAACAAAAAGAGATACCTAATTCTGAATTTAAAAGAAAACCCCTAAAAGGTTAATTCTGTTGTGATGGCAGCCCGGCTGACGGTGAGTGTCCTGTTTATTTCTCCTTTTTTTTGCTTGTGATTCTGTTTTCCCCTGTTTTTTTCCTGTACTCTGCCTGCCTCCCTGTGTCTCCTCCCCTGCGTGTGCTCTCTCTCTCCCTCCGCTCATGAGCCCAGCCAACGACCCGCACCTGCATCTCGTCAGCCACCTCCTCTGCCTGCCACGCCTGCCACACCTGCCATCGCTCACCTGCCCTCTCCCCTCGGACTTCCCCCACGGTATGCTCCCGGCTCTCCCTCGTGCCTCCCCAGTCAGCCTACCACCACACTCCTCCACCAGTTCTCCCGTGCCTCCTCTCTTCCTCGGCTCCCATGGTCCCTCGGCTCTCTGGTCTCAGTCTCCTCGGTTCCCCGTGTCTGTGTTTCCTCGGCGCCCACCTCTTCCTCAACTCCAGTCCCTTAACCCTTTTTCCCCCTAATAAAGCCAGTTAATCTTGAGTGCTGCATATGGGTCCACTCTGTCCATACCCAAACAAATTCTTTATTACGTTCTTGGAATTAAGGGTTATTTAAACAACTGACGGAAAATGGGTTCAAATAATGGTAAGAAGGAACAAGACCCTTCAATAATGAATGCTCCCAATATTATATATAATATATACAGACCATGGCTATACAGCGAGATGAAGGAAGCATCACAGCAGCTTCCTCGTGTCCAGGACGGTGGAGTGAAATATGCTGAACATCTGCTGATCTTTTGCCAACAATTCAGACTTACAACCGCTGAACTGAGACAACTGTTGACCCTTCAGATGGGGACAACCTGGACATGGGTGTCAGCAGGTTATCCCGCAGGGGACATTAGATTGTCAAAATTGTCCTGGGACGACCCAGAGAACGCAAACTACAGACTGGGAGTTAACAATCTCTGCAAGAAAATAGAGGAACTATTTCCCCGGAGGCTGGACTGGGCACTATTAATAGGACAGTGACAGACTTCCTGAACAGACTCGCTGAACTTCATGAAATCCACAAGGGTCTGTTGAAGCCAGAGGTGATGGGACCATCACATCCCATCACCCCGTGGGAAGCCATTCTCAGAAACAATTTTCTCGCAGAGACTGAGGCCAGAGATCACCAACATGGTGAAACGCCACTGTTTGACATGGCAACATGATCACCTGTAGATGATCTCTTGTCTCTCAACGTGCGCACACACACACACACACACACACACACACACAGGTTAAAACTGAAGCAGACATGCAGACTTTGATCAGTGAGGGATATATGCTAAATACAAGAATGACGCATATCATCATATATCATATTCATGCCTGAATGTACAATCAGATTTCTAGTTGACTCAGGAGCCACAGAATCGCTCATTAGAAGTCAAGAATTCCAGACTCCTCCAAAAATGAGTGCTAGATGTCTCAGAACAGTAGGAGTTTCAGGGAAACCTATGAGAGATTCACAGCACCTTTAACATGCAGTGAGGAGATTGAAAACCATTTCAAACATTCATTTTTGCTATCGGACCATTGCCCCGTGAATCTCCTCGCTCGAGATTTGATGTGTTTGTTGGGCATAATTCTGACTTCCACTCCCCATGGGGTTGTGGTGGCCAGAATTTCTGAGATGGCATCACAGTTTGTTAAACAGAGTCAAAGGGAGTTGATATATGGTTATCAGTGGAAGATGCCAGAGGCATCAGTTTACTCCATCCAGAGTTTCAGGAGCGGGACCACACATCAACCACGTCATCGCCAGCATTTCCATAAATATCCACACGTCGTAGCTCCTCTTCTTCGCTCTCATATTCTGCATCACCCCCCCCCCCCCTTTCTCTGTCCTGCCTCCTGATCTTCTTCTTCCTCTCCATAGGGTTATAAGGGGGTCCGTTGTGCCCGGGTGCTACGGCGGATTTCCCTATCGCAGCTTCCCCACAACACTTTCGAATGTCTATTCAGCAACTGCATGTCTCGTACATCTTTCTGTTTTGATCATCAATAAATCATTTAATTGTACCTGTTGATTGTGTGGTCCTTGCTAGTGAAATTCGTGTTAACAGTCAACTGAGAGACAAGAGATCAAAGTGTCAAATCATCAAAGCTAGCTAGTTAGAGCTAACTTTTTTTTTTTTGTTTGTTTTTATTATTTTTTTTAATTTATTTAATAAGAAATATAATTTACAGACCAAAATCTACAGAAACTCTACATGCTTATACATTTATGCTCACATTCATACCCCAGAACATACATGAGAAAAAAAAAAAAAAAGGTTTTAACACTTTTACAAAATATATTACGACAGAAGAATAAATATGAGAAAGATAGGGGAAAAAAAATACAAGATTTCATATAATTAATTATAATACACATAGAATATTATTCCATTTATTATTATATTCATCCAATTTATTTTTGCTTTCTGCTATTATCTTTTCCAAAAGAAGATGAGACCTTATGACATTCTTAAAGTGATCTAAACACAAGCTTGATGATGTTTTTGTTTTAAAAATAAACATTTTCCCTATTAATACAATGGTATTTAACAAAAGAACACTATCTGTAAAATGACCAAGTACCATAGTTTGTGGTGTTATGGTAAGTTCTATCCTAGCCGTCTTTAACCAAACTTGGACACTTGACCAGAATTTATATACAAATGGACAAAAGTAAAATAAATGCCATAGGTCTTCCTCTTCTTCCTCACAGAATCTGCAATGTGGACTATTTTCAATGTGGTATAAATATAACATTTTTTTAGTTGCAG
>NC_060153.1:22496111-22530575 GCF_021292245.1 Micropterus dolomieu
AAAAAAAAAAAAAAAGGTTTTAACACTTTTACAAAATATATTACGACAGAAGAATAAATATGAGAAAGATAGGGGAAAAAAAATACAAGATTTCATATAATTAATTATAATACACATAGAATATTATTCCATTTATTATTATATTCATCCAATTTATTTTTGCTTTCTGCTATTATCTTTTCCAAAAGAAGATGAGACCTTATGACATTCTTAAAGTGATCTAAACACAAGCTTGATGAGTTGATAGTTAGAGCTAACTTAGGACTATATGATCTAAAATCAAAATCAAGCATAGTGTTAGTTCAGGCAGGCAACAAAGTCAAGCTCAGCTCACAATCCCAGCACATCAGCTGATAGCAGCCATCTTAAAGCCAGCCACATCAGCTGACAGCTCTGATTCCTCTTAGCATTCATTGGCAAATTCCATACAAGGGGCCTTATTTAGGCTGCTATAGCCTGCCTGCTTTTGCTGCTTCCTCTGCAATTAGCTTGTAACTCGCCGCCAACCCAGCTCCTCCTTTCAGGCCATATTTGATTAATCATGTCACTCTGTATTAATGCCTGCTATGTTCTGTACCCTATGGGAGAGGTCACTAATAGGCGGACCGCAGACCCAGCAGCTGTCCTCTCCGGACCACTGACCTACAGCCGATTTATTATTGAGACTTACTACCTCGTGACAGAGCGTTTCTATTTTAACCCGCGCAGCTTTTCTAGCATTTACTGTACTGGTTTAGAGGAACAGGAAACTCACTGACCAATTGCATCTGCTCCAATCGTCTCATGTGACGCTGCTCAGCCAATTAAATCTGTGCATTCCGATGCTTGCGAGTCGAGTCCGCGAGATTCACCAGAGACGTTTTGGAAACACACACGAATTGAGGAGACGAAAGGGAAAAGAGATTTCACATGGCTTTTAATCAAGAATGTACAGAGTTTTACATGTACATTCCTCCCACGGGCAGTTCAAAACCAGATTATCTCATAGATCTCCAATGCTAGCTGGCAGGACAAGCTAGAGCTCATATTTCTCACTGAACAAGAGAAAGTAGGAAATTGGTAGCTCTATAAGAGGGAATAAAAGAGAAGAGGAGGCATTACAGCTCTTCGTTATCGTACTGAATGATAATGCAAGTTAGTCGTTTTGATGTTCCGGACCTTTGGTTCGGGAAATTTTCTCTAACTGGACCTCTTTGAATTCTAATTGAATACCCCTGCCCTATGGGGTCCTTACTGCTGCTCCCTGCCTCAGGATTTCCACGTAGGCACTTGGAAGGGCAGAGAGGTCTGCTCTCCCTGCATTATGGTTTTCCATGTAGGCACATTGAAGGGCCAGAACAGAGCCATACCGCCAATCTTAACTTACTGTGGCGCAAATATCAGTCATGCGGAGTCACGTGACAACACACATGGTAGTATGTTTTTAAGTGGAAAGTACATGAACACACATAGTGGGGGAAATATTAATAGGATTAAACACCAAAACACCAAAATTACTGACAGGAAAATTATGTTTGTTTGAGGATGTGAATTTCGGTTTCAGTTACTTTTCGAATAAACCATCCAGCCCTACGCTAGCTAATAACTTCGTAAGATGGAATAAATGTACATTCACCAGCAAATTCGGTTTGGAAAGTATCAAATTCATGGCTACATCACCCCTCACTCCTCCTCAGCTCCACTCTCCCATGCAAATACGGTCACTTATGGTTCCAAAAAAACAAGATGGAAAGGGCCAAAGTGCCAAACTCATCCACTTCTTTTATATAGTTTATGATCGTTACACCCTGTCAGAGCTAGTAGCATGGCCTCTTTATCTTGTTTGATCTTCTCTCCGCTTTAGGTGCCCCAGCTTTATTGTTGTAGATAGTTTAGAGTTCACAGATTAGGTCTTCAGTTCAACTTTCTTACCTTCAGCACATGTGCATTCATCACCTCTACAGAGCCGCAGTAGCTTCCCAGCTTTTCTCTCTGGGTGGTAGAATTTCACACAGTGTTTTCCTGAAACAGGAAAGACAGATACATTTTGTGCTAATTGCAGTAATCTACATCGAAAAACATAAAAAAAATGTTATAATGTCTGCTTTTCCACCATGTTATCTACAAATATTGACAGCAAAGACAAAATAATGAAGCTCATGGAGGCAGCATATGTTTCTAAATGTCTCTGAGACTCACGTTCATAGTATTCATAGACAGAGACAGCTGCTGGCTGTAAGACGCCCACTTTCATCTTCTGATGGACCCTAAAACTGATCTCCTCTGGTCGTGTGTGAGAAACCTGTGGAGAGATGTAAAGCAAAGGTGAGACAAAGATGAATAAGGAAAGGCTAAGGCAGAAAGAAAAAATAGAGTTAAGAGACTTACCTTGTCCAGGTAGATGATGAGTGAGCCTCTTTCTGACAGGACTGTGTTCATCTCATATTTTGCAATAGTGCGGGCACGTCCTTTGGACAGCTACACACACACACACACACAGTCAGACAATTCTCTAAACCATAAAACACATTATGTTTGTCCTAAGCATAACATCTGACTGTTGACCTTTATGTGGGTATGTGTGTATCTGTAAAGGGTCTTACTAAGTCCAGGTCATTTGTGTTAGCAGTAAAGCCAGTTAGCAAGCCAATATCCAAGATTGACATGGTTGCATCTCGCACCTTGTCCTTATACCTGTACATGAAAGGACAGAATATTTAAATAAAAGCATATACAAAATGTAAAGAAAGAAAGAAAGTAAATCTATTCATCAAATCATCTAGCAAGCATCTAGCAGCAACCAACTGATAACCTTTTCCCTCACCCTCCCATTCAAAGCGTTTAGGAAGACCTACGGTAGCGGCCACTGGTTGAAGTAGCTTATAGAGTTTTTGTAAGATTTAGAACAGCTTATTAGCTGAGCTAAGTGAACTGTTTCAGAAATAAAACCAAGTACTAACTTGTCAATAAGCCCCAATCAGGCTGTGATAGGTAGGTTCAAGAAAAGTGACTTTGACAAGCAACTTTATGCACACAGCTGCATAAATGGCACCCGAGCTTCTCCCAACTCTGTCTTGTAGAAGTGCCGGTACCGGTGAGTACCTGGTCCAGTTTGAGTAATAGTAGCCGCTAAATGCCCTCTCTAGAGCCAGTATTTGGTTTGTCTGTTCATTGTAGAACCAAGGTGCTATAATCCACGGATAGGGTGGGCCGGGTCATAAAAATGAACATTCTGATTAACAGCGGATGAGGTGCGGGTGGGTGAAATAGGGTGAAGCGTCTTTCCATTTGCAAACAGCAGCTTAACTTCATTGATTATTTAAATCTCCTGATCAGGGTCTAAAGTTAATTAATATTCTGTGTTTTTCTACACATCCAAATGGTCACACACACAACCCAGGGTCATACAGCGAATCTGTTTGCAGTAAAACAGCCACCCTGATTAATCCTAAAAATATGTAATCCTCTGCCCTGTCACGTTCACTCACTACAGTTTTTAGTTTTGTTGCCTAAATATCCCATGATATTTGTTGTGACCTTGCTGTGTGCGTGGAAACTTTTAAAATTACTTACAGCAGCATCTCTCATCGTTAAAGTAAATAAATAATAATATAACAGTAAAATAAACACTTAGGTGGATGATGACCCAGGCATCACCACCATGGAAGGACCACTCTCTGTAGATATAAAGCGCACTCTGTGGTAATCAAAACAATTCTTATTTTCCAATATCCCCCAAAATCTTAAACTTAAATTACTTCACCACCATATTTTGATTTTAAAGAAATGTGAAATGCCGAGAAAATCAGGGACAAAGAGGACAGAACAAATTAAAATGATGACCATAACAGAAAGGGGAAGAAGTGAAGTAATGAAGGGCCCATATCTGGTAAGAAAATGTTCTGTAAAAGCCATATTAATGTAATGCTCTTAATTGTACTTACAAAACCTCTATTCTCAGTTTGTATATCTTCTCATCCTCGTCCAGTTTCTCTAGAGGAACAAAACAATTTTTTGTTGTTTTAGTTTATTTGTTTTTCTCATAAAAGGAATATATTTGGAAGGAAGATGGTCAGACAGCAAATAACGAAACAAAAGTACCTGGCAGGAGCTGCACTGTCATGTTAAACTTCTGACAGTCACTCTCCTTTTCTTTAGGCAGAGCGTAATACAGCGACACCATCTGTCACATAGATAAAAGTGCACGATAATGTGAAATAGGTAAATAGGCATCTATCTCAATAGTCCACTCAAGGTAAAAAAAAAAATACAACAACAACAAACAAAAGATTATGAAGTAAAAATATATTTAACTTATAATAAGACTAATAATAATAATCTTTATTTGTAGAGCACTTTTCAAAAACAATTACAAAGTGCTTTAACAAGTGTAAAGACAATAATACCCAAGAGACAATAATACAAAAACAATACAAGATAAAAGCATTAAAACATTGAAAAGACTAAAATACACGTTTAAGATAAATATAAAATTAGTAAAATACAATAAAATAAAAGTCAAATAAGATCGGGAAAGGCTCTCCTATAAAAGTATGTTTTAAGAAGGGACTTAAAAGAGTTCACTGACTCAGCCGACCTGATTTCCTCGGGCAGGCTGTCCCAGAGCCTCGGGGCCCTGACAGCAAACGCTCTGTCCCCTTTAGTTTTCAGTCGAGACTCTGGAACAGACAACAGACCTCTGCCCGAGGATCTCAAGGTACGTGCTGGTGCGTATGGGACTAAAAGGTCAGAAATATAACAAGGCGAGAGGCCATGAAGAGCTTTAAAAGTGATCAATAGAATTTTAAAGTCAATTCTAAAACATACTGGGAGCCTGTGTAATGAAGCTAAAATAGGAGTAATGTGGTCATATTTCTTTGTTCTGGTTAAAAGCCTGGCAGCTGAGTTCTGGACAGTAACTTACTGTCAGTGTTGCTTCTCCTGTGCCTGTGGCAGTCACTGTTACATTCTGGTTTATATCATTGATCTGTGGGAATTTAAATAT
The DNA here is from genome assembly GCF_021292245.1 of Micropterus dolomieu. Classification (NCBI taxonomy): domain Eukaryota; kingdom Metazoa; phylum Chordata; class Actinopteri; order Centrarchiformes; family Centrarchidae; genus Micropterus; species Micropterus dolomieu. Next base: position 22,501,096 of record NC_060153.1, read on the forward strand.
GAACATAAACACACACACACACACACACACACACACACACACACACACACACGGATCAGCAGAAGAAACATATGGAATGAAACAGGTGATCGAGAACAGATGATAATATTAATGAGCCACTGTGAGTTTGTTTATGTTGGTGAGGGTGTGTTCTCACTTTAGATGTTCTCGTGGCATAGTGGTTGTCCCTGTTGAAGTTGTACTTGTCAGGTTTTGACCTGCCTGGCAACAAGATGTCCACATTCAGATCATACTCTGGTTCTTTAGCACTGGCCCAGTACTCGGCTATAGCCTGGTACACTATTATAGTAGCCTGGAGAGAGAAAAACATAGAGGGAAAACGAGATGTAGAAGAAATGGGCTACAAACCAAGATTAAATAAAAAGATGCAACTTCACCGAAAACATATGGAGTTACATAACTTTATTAATATGCAGAGAGGGGTCTGAATTACCTGAGTTGATCCAAAGCTTCCGCCCACCTCCTGCTGTTGGCTGAACCATCTGACAACAGGCCTGGCTTCTTCAAAGGCCTTTATTAACAGAGGGCAAGTATATAGTTAAAATGTTCTGTGGTTGCATTTGATTTTAAAATATCTTTAGTTAAAATACAAAGAAGTCCTGATTCTTAACAGTTATACTGTACTTTACATGTGGATCTACTACCTGCTAGTTTTCAAAGGCTACCTGATACAAGCACCTAATTACAAATGACATCATGTTTGTTTTTGTCACATTTGTATTATTATTATTCTGTTATTATGCAGTGAAGGATGTTAAATCATCCTAGGGCTGCAGTTAACAATGATTTTGGTATTTGAAGCTTCTATAGATTATTTCAACGATTCATCGATGCATCGTTTAATAAGTACTACAGGAGCTGACAACAATTATGGCACCCGATGTTGGTTTCCAAACCACTTTTATCAAGAAAACACACGAGAAATGTGAAACGGAAAATAAGCGATCCTGCACACGAAACAGCTGTTGTTTGTTTTTATAAAGATGGCAATTATAAAGGCAAAGAATACTAGATTTATTCATTTAGCTGATGCTTTTATCCAAAGTGACTTACAATTGCTATACATGTCAGAGGTCGCACACCTCTGGAGCAACTAGGGGTTAAGTGTCTTGCTCAGGGACACAATGGTGGATGGGTCACAGTGGGGAATATGGTTGAAAGGATGGATTATTAGCACAGGCAGGTAGCAGAGATTGAACTCCCCTGCAGCTCTCTCTGTAGCTCAGACAAAGGTGCAGCTCCCTGACACCCAGTTAACTCATGACTGTGAGATTACAACTCACGGCCCAAAAAGGAGAACAAACGCACGTGTGCACATTTTCCCTGGACTACAGCTTACTTTGGCTAGCCTTCAACTCAACAATCAATCATGATTTCAGTTAAAAATTAATTAAGTTGCTGTTACTGTTACCTTGTCTGTGGTCCGCTGGCAGAACACCGGCTGCTTTCTGATAAGGCACCGTAAAGTTTCGTTTTATGGTGGACGGACGGTAACATTACAGAGTTGTTGTTTTCTTTAGCATGAAATAATAACATACTTTGGACACTTTCTTCTTTGTCCCTCTCTCCACTTTGCAAACAGCTCCATCATAATCACGTCGTGTTCACAGCATAAACGCGATGTGCAACAGTAATAAATGTCCGTGCAAAACACTGTGCTGTATAGTTACATGGATTAAACAAAGCAGCGATGCAAAGAATTTGTGTCGAAGCATTTTATTAATCGATTTTATCGATTTAATCAATGAATTGTTTCAGCCCTAAATCATTCATAGTGTCATTTACACTGAGTCCCCACCACATTTTGAAATGGCTGATTTTGTCCCCATGACTTTTGTTAAAAGCATTTGTTAAAAATGTTATGAAAAATTGCTTGCACCAAGAAATGTTAAATATATGAAAATACTCTGAGAAAGGTTTATTTGCACAATAAGAAAACATGCAAAGCAATTTAAATATAGAAGAAACAAATGTGCATTGTAAAGTAAAAGGCTGCTGATTACTGCATTATATTCTATTGTATTTTTCTATTTATGAATTGTCACCTGCCAGCTGAACAGACATTTCCACCCTAAATTGGAGCAGAAAATGTCTATAGAATGCAGGAAATTAAGTTTTTAACCTAAATCTTCAATTAAATTTCAGCATTTCATATTTCTTCAAAATAGTGTTAAAAATCTTCTCATCTTGTTTGTCAGGTCTCATGTCGCAATTGTATTGTCATGCCCCTAATGTGAGCCCTTATGTCCCCACCACTTTTCAATACAAAGTGATGCCCTTGAAATCAGTCCCTTGTTTTCAAGTTCAAGTCATTGGAACTCTTGTAACCAAAGGCTGCCTATAGGGGTAGAAAAAGTGCCTTCAAATATCTAAATACAATCATAAAGTGTTGTGGAAAGTGATCACCAGTAATATAAAAAAAAAGGTCCATGTTGGGTAAATGAGCCAAACAACTTGACAGTGCAAAGAGACACAAACTTTTTACCTTTTAGTGAGGTAGCATTCATGATGCATGACATCCTTATGAGAAACACACTAGTGGGACATGCTCACCTTGGCCTTGACCAGAGCCAAAAGAGCGTAACCTGTGGCCTCCAGTGTGTGTCCATCAGGTACCGGCCAGTGGGACAGCTCTGAGGAAGACACAAACAAATAGCTTTTTGTTTTATGATGCTGTCCCCGGAATGATTTTAATTCACTTAATAATTTCTCAATCCCTAAAATATTTATTAGGGATTGAGAAATTATTAGTGAATTAAAATCATTCATCTCACAGAAGTGTAATAAAAAATAATAAAAAAGTAAATTGGATATGGATATTTGAGAGATTAAAAACATCTGATATTTGGTGAGAAAATCAGATATTGTTCACACTTTAAAGATGAAAACAACATTTTCAGTTCTGGTAAAAAAATCTATATAAATGAGACACATAATTACATTGAACATATCATTGGCATTTCTGTACTGAGCTGAAAGTCCTCCCATAATATCGACCTTATATGTGTAATACTTTTGATCTATACGTGTAGACTCTGTTTCTGAATATTAGTTTAAGACAATTGCTGTGTGACGACACCTGAGGAAGCAAACTTGTAGAGGACCTCCTGGTTCAGTTTGTTTTCATTGGCCAGGGCATAAGATGTCATGGCAACAGCATATGGGTTGGTGAGGCTTTGCAGATGCCTCTCCAGGTAGGCCACTGCTTTGTCTATACTGCCTGGCAGACTCTGGAAAGAAAGGAAGGACAAGGAGGATAAGGGGAGAGCAGGAAGATATTGACAGACAGAGAGATTTTTCTACAATCATAAAAGCTGTGAAATTGGTCAGATAACTTTAACCCACAACTTTAAAAAAAATCACTTCTGTTCAGGAAAGTCATATGATTCTGGCATGATAGCTGAGACTGAGATTGTAATGCAGAGCTCACTGTTACCTAACAACATACAGGTTATGTTTGAGAATGCCTTTCATGCCGCCCATGACTAGCACATTTACTGTGTGGTATTTCCTGACTGTGTGGAAGGTATTAGTTGTTTTAAGCTAATTAGCGTCTCTGTCCTGCTGTTTTTTGTGTTTGGAGGACTCTGGCAACCTAGCAAACATTACTCAAAATAGTGTTACATTTGCTATTTTCACCGTTTAGTAACCATCCCAAAAGCCAGAGAGATGTTAAAACATACTGTCTGAAATTTTTAAACAAATATAACTACTAACATAAGTAAAGCTAGGCCAAGTTATATAGTGTCAGAATAGAATACGTCTGGAGTAACATTTTTCCTAACCAAATTTATAATTCAAGGACTAACTACAACACTTCAACACAGTACCCGTTTAACCCAACTCGTGGAGCTAATGTTAAATTTTAGCTACAGTTGAAAAAATCTGCCGGAGACGGGTGGCTAGAAATGCAAGCCAGCTTTTGTCTACCTCTGTCTGAATTGATGGACCCCTTTCATAGATTAGAGAAAACCTTTTATGGTGGTGAGGTACTCACATTAACAGTGGCAGAACACAGTGTGCGTGACTCCTGCATGGCAATGAGGCAGAAGGCTGTCATGGAGGCGTCTGAATCTGTGCCTTGCACACCACCCTAAACATACACACAAACACGATGTTATTTATATAGTAATATGATAGATAATGACGTGCAATTGTGTTTATCTTGATAAGATCAAGATGAAGATGTGTATATATGTTCATGAAATCAGTGCACGCACACGCATTGCATTACTGTACACACGTCCAGCTTCTCTAAACATGCCGTCAGGTTGCTGTGTGTTGAGAATCAGAAACTTGACAGCCTCACAGATGAGGTGGCTTGGCACTGCCACCAGACTGTTGGCCATGGCAAACACCTTGGCAACATAGGCCGTCAGCCTTAGAGAGGAGAGGACAGTAATTACATCGTAATTTATTTGCACATGAAATATACCCATCTTCCTCATATTCAGAATCTTAGTTAAAGCAACATTATGTAAGATGTGTTTTTTTGTGTGATTTGGTGCCCTTTTTGCGCCCTGTTTCAGACACTATATTCAACACTTATAATTACATTATAATCAAGTACTGACAAGTCACCAACTTTGATAACACAGCCAAACATCAAGCAAGTGCCACAACACAAGGCGGAAGAATATCACTTACTAGTCTGACTGTGTAAATTACACGGAAAGACTGCTATCTCTTTGTCTGTCTCGTAGCCTTTTATGTCACGAAGCTCTTGCCAATGTCCAGAAGCCTTTTGCTCAGTAGGTCACTCTCTTTGTCTCTTCTTAGCTTCCCCTGTAAATGTCGTCTTCCGTCTATTCGCCTCTGCCATTGGTAACTTTATGTCCTTAGAGGCTTCTGAGCACAGTAATGTTGCATGCTTACCCGGCTGCGGCCCAGCTCTCCACCAGCAGCAGCATAATGTTGCTTGAAACTTGGATGGTAAGCTAGCCAACAAAGCTAGACAGCCAGCGACGCAGAAGCACTTACAGTAACATTACTGATGTCTGAATGTGTTATCTAGTAAGTTTGCTTTCATCAGTTTGAGATTTATAGCTAGTGGCTAAACGTCTGTCTATGAAACCTCTGTCTGATTTCGCTTGACAACTTTGCTAACAACCAAAACATCAAGCGAGTGCAACAACACGACATAGCAAAGCAGCTAATAAATTATTATTTATTAGTCCAACAGATAGAAGGCCAGCTTGCATCCTTTCAGCTCTTTTAGCTCTCGCCAATGAGTGAAAGCCAGTCCGATGTTTATACTTGTCCGGTTGCTTGCTTGTCACTCTCCCTTTTTCTCTATCTCTGACATCTTCTTCTGTCTCATGGCAGCCTTCGTTATAACATAATTGTGGTCATAAAATATCCCGTTGCACTTCGTGCAAAGAATAGGGGTTTCCTGGTGTCATAGCAAAATTCCCACCCTGGTTTTCTCCATTTGGCCATCTAGTCATCCCCCAGAGTAAGTGGCCCTATGTTTCCCTCCCTCTCTGCCTGAAGCTGATGTGTTGTGCTAAACACTGGTGGTGGTTGAGATGAGTTACAGCCATAGTGGTAACGAGAGAGACTCCATTCACCCTATTATAACTCAGTGTAGCATCAAAATGATTTTTAAGGTGTTATTTTAAGATAAAAATTCTACATAATGTTGCTTAAAAGGAGGATGTGCAAACATTTATGTATGAGTTCATGGATGTTTGGATGCCCTACCAGGTGCTGCTGATGCTATCTTTAAACACAGCAAAAGACCCATCATTTTTACGGTAGGCAAGCTGGTTCTGGTAGCCTGGACAAAAAAAAAACAAAACACATAACTTTTTAAAATGGTATTAAATAATAGGCCTGCAAGATATGAGGAAAATCTGCAATGTGCGATAACTGCTTAATATTGCGATCACAATGTGATGGGATAAATAAACAAGTATTGAAGGGCGCATATTAGCTGCCTGGTTGTTTTTAAATTCAATACAGGTTTTGAATTGAATTAAATATAACTTAATGTTGTCGCAAGAGCATCAACAGTAAACTTTGCAACACCAAAATAGTATGTGGTAAACTTAGCTAAACAAAATACGGACAGAGAGCTTTTGTTATTGCTTGTTTTTATCATTTCGCTATTGACTGTGGACAGAACAGATTAAAATATTCCTTCCTCCAGGTTTACATGTTTGTGTTCGTTGTACTGGTATATTGATTAAGAATTGGAGGGTTTTATTGCACCTACTTACAGTAGTTATTGTCACCTTGGAGTTGACCTCACCTTCACTTCACTGTCTCCACAGCGGCCTCCCTGCTCTGCTGACTTCTGTGTGTGCGCCGTAGACAGTATAAAAAAGGTGTGCGGGTGCATGTAGGAGTCGACACAGAGAGCATATGGCAGAGGCAGCAGCCTGATATTAAACACTACAGTCTTTAGTAGAGCCCGACCAATTAATCAGTATGGCATTTTGACAGCTGATTAATGGCGATTAAAAAAAGAATCGGAGTCGGGTGATCCTTCTCTCTTGTCATAAATAGGCCTGTCATGATAACTACTTTTTGTTGGATGATATATTATCCGATAAATAATTGTGATAAACGATATTATTGTTGTTGTAACACCATTTTATGCCACATATATAATGATATAAAAGCACATTAATGCAAGTACACCCTTTCTAAGACCAAGTGAATTTTCGCACAACCAAAACAACCTCCACCTCTGTGCAGCTTCAAATTCCACTGAAAGCGTTTCAGAAGAGAAGCGTTTTGCCTGCATGATTTTGTAGACTTGTTCATGACTCCTGAGAGTAAAATGGATCCTTTTTTTGTTTGTGTTATATGTGTTTATTGTTGATATACGATCAAGAGTACACAGGGAATTTTATTGTATCCGTGGAGCAGAGAGAAGCTTTCAAATGTGTAATGTTAGGCTACGTTCAGGCCTTAATCTCAATTCCGATTCTTTTCCCAGATCTGATTTTTGTTTTTGTTTGACAGTTCACATAGTTTAAATGTGGCCCACATCAGACTCTACTGCGAACTGTCCGCTGTCTGAAAGTGACCCGCATGCGCAGCAGAATAACGCGATGTCACGCAGCACACTGTTGCAGGCTACTGCAGTAAACAAGGAGCAAGATCGCTCCAGTTAGCTCGCAGGAGACTTCCGTTTTTCATCGCCCCCTCACGGGTCACATTTCTCCCGAATTATGACAAGTGTTCACAACTTTCTCTTATTTTCTTTACGGTTTCTGGCGCTGTACGACACAACTGCCCCACAACTGCCCCCCCCCCCCCCCCCCCCCCCCCCCCCCCCCCCCCCCCCCCCCCCCCCCCCCCCCCCTCTCTCCCCCTCTCTCTCTCCACTCTGTCCGCTCGGACATGTAGCATGCACGTAACTCAGAAGAGACCTCCGGTCCGGTGGATTTCAGGTATAAGAAAGGGAATTTCGAGGTACGAAAGGAAGAGAGCCACATGTTTAATTATGGCTTTTTGTGGAGCTTTTTCGTTCAGCACGGCTCCGTCTACAGTAGAACAGCTGAGTGTCCAGACTCAGGTGGCATTTAAAAAGATCTGATCTTCCGATCACATATGGAAGTGGCCCAATTCCATGTGAAAAAAAGATCAGATCTGAGTCACTTATGGGTAAAAAAATTGGATTGGGGTCACATTGGCCTGCAGTCTGAACGTAGCCTTAGTTTCAAACATTTCCTCTGGGTCACTTTGGTTGAAAATGGTTTCTTGTAGCTTTGGATTGAATTAAAAGAGGGCTGGTAAAGGGATAAACTAGATGTGAATGTAAATGTAGATGTAAAAATTTCCATTGTGGCAGATTATGTGTAAGGTAATAACTACTGCACAATATATATATATATTATATAATAATATAATATTTTTTGCCTATGTAGAAGTGTCCTGTTTATCATAATGTATTATAATATTTATAATGACATGAATAATAATATATATTGTATTATTATTAGTAGTAGTAGTAGTAGTAGTAGTAGTAGTAGTTTTTTATTGTTGTTTTTAGTTTCTGTTTGGCAGGCCCACACAATACATACACTATTTCCTTCAATGTTTATTAGTAGTACTCTATAGTTTATAAGGGATCTTTAAATCTTTTTTTTTTGTTTTACATTACAACATTTGACTGTTATTTATCTTTAATATATTTTGTTGTACTTTTGTTCAGCCTTCTGTTATGTTATCTTGGTGAGGTTTCACAACATAAGAAATGTTAGGGATAATCTTTGTTTATGTTATGTGTAAGAATAGTGACCAATGTATCGGCATATCGGATTTTAAAATCCTCAAATATCGAAATCCTATATCTTGTCGGGCTCTAGTCTTTAGCCTCAGGGCCCGTTTAATACTGGTGCCCATTCCCTCCCTGCGTTACCTATAACCTACCTACGTAACACATACTACGTATCTGCTGCACACGGCCACACATGAGAGAGGACAACAAAATGTTGACTGCATCAGCAGCTGCTGTGCAGGTTAACTCCGACTGTCGTTGAAAACATAAATGAGCGTTTGTTTACTTGCCAAAGTTGTGGTAGTCGATTAACATAATCATTTACGTCCCGCTGGCTGCCATCACGTTAATTACTAACATTGGCTGCAAACAGGTTACAGGTTTATTATTGATTTGAGTCTGGGGGTGTGTTGACTCACAGTAGTTTATAGGCTGTGATTAGTTGTCACAGTGCACATTACATGGTTGTGCTCTGTAAGTGAAAAACAGGTTACAGTTACAGAATTCCTATAGCTAGATAGCTATGCAGTGTTATAAGTAGCCTGGATTGAACGCAGCAGGTGATACAACACTCATTATAACCACAAGAGACTTGAGACTTGACTTGGACTTTAGCTCAGAGACTTGTGAGCATCTCTGATATACGAGTAAGATAAGATTTCAGGTATCTGTGCCTGTGTGTGTGTGCCTACCTGTCTTAATGTGTTGGAGGGCTTCGCCTCGTTTCTGGAATCCCACAATTTCCCACTGGTTGGTTTTGTCCAAATATGTGGTTGCAATGACAGGCAGGGTCATGCTGGCCATGTTCTGCTCTCCACAGCCTCCGGGCTGTTGGATCATACTACCCATAGAGGTCCCTTTAATGGCGTTCTCCACCAATACAGATACTTGTTCTCTCCCTGCATGCACATACATTATAAACCAATGGGAAGAAACAACTGAACAAACATGCAAACATCCCCCACAACTAGAGCAGCGGTCATTCCCCAATAAGAACAATAGAGTTCGTTGTTAGGACACTCTATCAGATACACATACAGAAACATGCCCAACTGTATCTTACCTGTCACAGAGATCTGTGTGCTAGTAGGCGTGTTTGGAACCAAATCTTTCTTAGGAATTGCACTGTTGATAATTTGTTGTTGTTTACCATCTAAACAGTGGGCAGGTTGGAGGATCAGTTAGCCAGTGATAAAAACATAATATTTCTAAATTGCTATATAATGTAGCTATTTAATGGGGACACTCACCTACACCATTTTTAGTGGGGTCTAGAGTTACAATGTGAGGTGATTTAACCAGTACACCTTCAGGCTGGAAAAACAGCAGATAGGACAAACATTAGTAATATATACTGGTGTAACAAAATACAACATGTAATATTATATCTTGGTCTATTTTTTTCTTTTTCACAGTTCATTTTGGCTACTACTGATCAGATGCGGAAAAGCTCTGTGTCTTTTTTAAAGATTGTAGACAAACAATGTTTTTGTTGTTTAATATGAAGGACTAGTTGAATATGACCGGATTTCTTGGGATTTCAAGCAAGTGGCTACATACAACATCCCAGCTTAAGATCAGTCGTAAAGTTACAGGCCTGAGATGAAATGCAAAGTTTAAACAGAGAACTTTTTATTGCAACATTTTACTACAGTAAGTTAATAAGTTAATGTTCTGTTATCCTATAAAAAAAGCTGTAAGCCCACTACATGGAGTGTGTTTCTCTTACCACCACCCGCAGCATCTTCATGATTCCATCACTGAGCGATGAGTCTTTAACAGCTGCTTTGACCTCAATGCGGGATTCTCCATCCTTCATGGGTATAATGATAAAGGGTACAGATCGTGTAGTTTGGGGCCCGATATTAACCTCCTGGCGATATTTTCCATGTTTAGAGGCTGCACTGCACACGTTTTCCTCTTCAATCAGATCCACACGCACCTTGAAAACAAGACAAAGACAGAGAAATGGACTGAGGTATGTGTAGTTGTTGCAAGGCAAAGACCCCCATAGAGTGGAAAATAAGGATCATAAACCATTCATCAGTACACAGAAATGTAATGCCTTACATTGTAAATATTGCAGTAAGGTTGCCCCACTTCTGGGACCAATCGTCATGTGAGAGGGGTATTACACTTACCAAAGACTGGAGGAAGGATTTATTTTATTCTCCTTGTATGTCAGTCCATATTTAATGTAAATTTTGCCATTTTGTTTACAAACACCTGAGAAAAAATATTGGCTCTGGCTTGAAACACCAGAGAAGAGTAACACAGACTTACGGTGGCAGGATCAGGGCTGTAGTTGTGGAGGATAGCCTTAACTTCTAGCTGCTCTCCACGGACAGCAGAGTACGGCAGCCTGAGATCAATGAAGAATTCCTTCCGGACAATTACTTCTAATGGTTCGCCAACACAGATTCCTTAAAGATGACAGGGATAGGAAAAAACAAGTGATGAAACAGAGAGAGTGTGAGGGGTTTAAGGTACAATTTAAGACTTTTGTCACTGAAGCCTCACCATTAGTTCTTGACAGACTGATGCCAGTGAACTGCCAGGTTGTGATCGAGTCTTGTAAAGGAACATTTTTCAAAAATGTTGTGGTGTCACTGAAAGAAAGAAAACTGTTAATACTTTGAGAGGTAAAGGGTAGCTTTAAATGCTAGTGGTGTCATTAATGAAGTTTGCAGTATATTTTTTGTGAGTATAGCAGAGATGCACCAATTTTGACGGCCGATTCCAATTTTTTTGCAGGTTTGACCTGCAAATTCTGTCCGATTCTGATTTTCTTTCTGACTAAAAACTATAATTGATAACATACTCAAACATTTTTGTAACTTTTCTTTAATGGAAGATTCTTTCTTTCTTTATTAGGATCTCCATTAGCACCAGCATGAGCATTGGCTATTCTTCCTAGGGTACATTCAACTGTATGTTCATAATAAAACATTGCCTATTAAATAACTTACATTTTCTCCAAAACTGCACCAGATTACAGGATCTCATCGCACTCTCACTTAAACACATCTCAAACTAAAAAGTGCCTCAGGCCAGGCTACTGTACAGTTTTTCTGTACAAAATTCAACTTAAAATGAATTGCAGTATAACAGGGCACAGTATTTCACACAATATGACTGTGAAGATTGTATAACTGTAGGGTGGGGTATGGATCAGGGTGTGGTGTGGTATATCTGAAAATATATGACAATACATTACCCTATTTCTAGGGTACTTAATTATCCACCTTATCTTAGTGTTTACTCACAAACAGACACTCATTCACACACCTACACCCGTCTACCTGTATCGGTCTGCTCTGTTGACTTTATTTGTCAGCAGTTTTAGAAAGTTGGCCAAACAACAAAACTGGCATTTGAACTTTTACCTGCGATTCTGTTTTCACAGCAGCAGGTGAGCCACTTGTGGAGGAGGCTTGTTAATCACGGAACCTCTTGAAACGTAAAAACAAAACTATGACCACCTTGGTACCGAATAACATTATCACCAACAGGTGTGTTCACTGGTCTGTGCTTAACATATCCACTATTTCTGCATCTTCTAATGTAATGGCAGAGAATGTCTCTCTCTCTGTGTTTCTCAGCAAAGTAATTTGTGAATAGTGGGTGGTCCGCACAAGTTAAGTCTGGAAACAGCTAAATGGCTCATTTCAGCCTTACACGTATTACAAATTGCGACTGTTGTGTCTTCTTCACTCACGGTGAAGTGACTCGATTTAGCTAAAAATGGGCCGATTCCGGTCAACAGCCAATTGATCGGTGCATATCTAGTTTATAGGTTTCAGCTGACTCACCAGTTAGGTTTTCCGTCAGGGCAAGGAGGCAGTTTGAAATCTGACCACAGCCAACTTTCAGGGAACTTGGTGCGAGACACAATTTCATTGCTGTCCATGTAACTGTTGTCCTCCTCCTCACCTAAAGTGTCATTAAAAAGGTTATTATTTTTCATTGGGAGGCAGTGATTATTTTCTAGCTACCATGAATAGTGACCACTTTCACCCATCCCTTGTCCCCGTCTCTTACTGCGAGCGAGTATGAGGCTATCCTCCTTCTTCTCAGCTCGCTGGCTTTCAATCTCCTTGCAGCAGTGCAGGAAGGCCTCCACACAGGCTGCACCGTCCACGATGTACTCACTGCGCCTCTCACAGGTGTATGAAACTGGGGTGTCCCTCATGCCATCCAAACAACAGTCACGTTGCAGTTGGTCGTTATATTTACTCACTGGAAAGAAAGATGTTTGTTGAGGACAGACAGAGGTGAGATAGTACCGATTACAAGAAGAACAGTGAACTGTATAAATAAAACGTTCTAAACTAAGGCAAATTAGAAATAGTAATTGGTCTTCTAGTTAAGTAAAGTCAGGTGGTTCTTACGTAAGCTGGTGGTGATGTCCATTATAGTAGTAGCTCGCTTCCTCCTGCTTGGGCCCGGACATTTCAATTCTGGAAATGCAATACTGACAAGATTTTTAACAGAACCAAACAGCTGGTTTCTGCAGGATATGTTTGATGTGATACTATTAATGTCAAATTAAAGTAATTTATCTGTTTGGACAGATGGACATTGTAGGTGTGAGAAATATGTATCTACAAATGCACTATTTGTTGGACTGTTAAAATATCAAATGCTTTATTGTAAAAAAAAAACAAAACCAAAAAACCTGAATAAATTATTAACACCCCTAATAAAACAGAGGGAAGCATGATCAGCTCATGTGAGTTCTTCTACTGTCCACTAGATTGTAAAAGAAAGCACATGAATGATGAAGAATAAGAAAACCCAAAATTCCACAGCCACTTTTCCTAACTAGTGATTTTTGTTATTGGTACAAATGCCTAAAGCCTTAAGAGGGCATGTTCAGGGAAGGGATGAGTTAAGTATTGTCACCTTGTCTGTAAGGAGTCCCAGAGGCCGTGTTGGACTCAAACAACAGCCCAGCATCGTAGAACACATTCATACCGTCCTTCCCTCCACCTGGTGTGCAGCCTGTATCATACTTCTCTACAATATCCCACACCTGAGTCATTCACACACAGAAATACAAACAGACATGGCTTAGGGTTACAGTATGTACATTAAACAGGCACATCTGTAAACTCACATATTATTTGAATCTACTGGCTAACAAACTTGAACTTTAATAGGAGTGTAACAGAGCTTTTAAATTAACCCCTTTCAAATATTTTTAAGGGTAAAAATAAAATGCCTTTTTCTGGGTGAGTCGGTGCTTGTTGTTTAGGACGTAGACCCCTTTGTCAACTGCCACCAGTCCCACTGTGGCTCCTGGATCTCCTGTGACTTTCAGACCAAACATCCTGCGAGGCTCATAGGATGGAGCAGGTCTCGTTGATTCTAACTTCAACTAAATATGAAGGGAAGGTCAGAGAATGAGACATGCAGTTTTATATTTGTTAAAGCAGCTTCATACATAAACTAGACCTGCAAGCAGATATTAATCAAGCTCCCTGGCACAAGCCACACAAGGCAGCTCGAGGAGGCGATGCAAGTTGGAACTGTGTCCCACAAGTGCGACACATTTTACAGGTGGAGTTCTTTATTTGTGTTAATCAGACAGACCTATGTGGAGTACAAGATGTTCCCATATAACTTTTTAACAAAACATTTTTTGAAATAGCACCTTGATTATAGCACCACCTGCTGGTGAACTGGTTATTTTTGGCATCTTCCTTGTGTGCACCGTTCTCTACCACCCCTGTCAACTGAACAGAAGTACAGAAAAATCTACTGAAAAACTACTGGCCCAAGTTTTGTGTTAATCGGAGATATGACATCCCTTCATTTGTAGCGCCACCTAGAGGCCGATGGGCGCCACATTTTGCACAGAGCCTCAGTGGTGCATGCAAAGGTCCTGACCCTAGTTTTGTGGTAATTGGACAAACCTATGGGGATAAATGACATCACTTCCTGTTTGTCTGTAACCTATAGGAAGTTTTTTTTTTCCATTCTAAATTCTTTAACTTTTTATCATATATTTTACATGCAAAGTTTTTTGCAGATTGGACTCATCGCCTACGAGGAGTTCGGAAAATGATTTACAAAAAAAAAATTTTGGCAGAAAAGGGCGTGGTCTATATCACTATAAGCAGCTCAATTCAGGAAACTTATGCAATTTTGAATGTGTGACGTACTATGTGTGAGTTACAAAATGTTCCTGCTGCCTTGATTATAGCGCCACCTGGGAGGCCACGCTGTGTTAACATAAAAATATGTCCTAGAAATACGCAAACTTGTAACTACAACAATCATTTTGTGTATGGGTGGCTTATCTTCCCACTTAAATTCTGCTGTATCAGTGTTGTGTTTCTCACCGAGCCCATGCAGGAGTCCTTAACATCCACCCAAACAGAGTCTGACACCACTTCATTATCATTTGTGTGGTAGTAGGCTATGATGCGGAATGATGGCAACATTTCTTTGGTAATGATGACTGTCAGGGAGATCAGAACTTGGCCTCTTGTCTTGTAACGGCCCTTTTCCACCAACTGACCTCTGCTCAGGATCTAGGCGCACAGATTTGAGAGTTTAAATACTACCCAGGTCGTGGGAGACAACAAATAGAGTTATATACTGTATGTGCATGCATGTACAGTGGTAAAACTTCTCTCACCAGGTATGTGATGTCAAATTGTGCATTTGCCTGCCTGTTAAGGTTGAGGTTGATTTTCAGGTTTTCTTCTAGTTTCAGCTCAGCTGTATCCACACCTGCAAAAATGATGTTGCGATGAGTGTTAGACAATGAAAAGATTTAGAACATGGTACATGCTTTGCAACTGCCACCACCTTTTTTTTAACCATTTGATTTTATTTTGGGATGTTCCTCACCTATATGAATGTAGTTGTTGCCTTTGGTGGTATATGGGAGAGCTGTCATGGTGGCTAATGCTTGCCTTTCAGGTTTCAAAATAAGAGGATCATTGGTCTTTGCCTGCAATTAAAGACATGTACAGGTAAGCATACACAAACATAAAAATGATACATGAATAGTCTCAAATCTATGCTCTCCTATCATGGCCTAGCAACACAACATAATAGTACATACTGTTGCACACCAAAAAGCTGAACTGCCAAATGCAAAGTTTTTGACTGCATGGTTCACGCTACATTGCTACGTTGTTTCATTTCAGTGTAATATGAAAGGTAAAAAGTAAGTGTAAAAATGTGCCGCTCAGCGGCTGATTTAGAGTTAATCAGGAACTACTTATGAAGAGAGTGGTCAGTATGTCGATTCACAGATATAAACAAATCATTATGTGACGATTCATTAATACAGTATCTCTCGGTCTGTTCTCTAGTAACTTCACATTATCTTCTTAACAGTGTCCGATTTTGAGATATTCAAAAATATCAGGTTGTTCATGATTCCTTTCTCACTCGTCCCTTAGTAACTACTCGCAAAGTTATGTACGATGTTGTAAAGTGTTACTGCTCTGCTTGATTTCACCACTACAAGTGAATATCAAAAATATTGATTAACATAGTTTCCATTTGCTAAACAGGCTGTAATGCAATTTTAAAAAGAGAGAGAGAAAGAGAGACTCACGGTGATAGTCAGTCTGTTAATCATAGCCTCTGTATTGATGGTAACCCTTGCCATGCCATTGGCAGCAGTGAGGCCCCGCACTTGGCCTGGATTGACCACCACTGCAACACCTTTTGCCGGAGTGTCATCGGGATTCACAACTTCAACCTGCCATCAGAGACACAGCTGATCAGAAAACATCTGTTTTAATAAAACACGTTTCATTAATGCTATGAGATTAGTTCAGCAAACTCCACTGAGTGCAGTATTTAGATAGTATATAGTGACCAAAATTTTTAATTGGAGAATTTATCTTTTTCTCTGGAATCTCATCTTGTTTGCAAAAATCTGACTTTGTATCATTATAAAAATCCAAGACACTGAATTAATCAATTGTAGTAATTATCCATCCATCCATCCATCCATCGTCAACCGCTTATCCTGCATTCAGGGTCGCGGGGATATATATTATAGTAATTGAGTAATTATGCAGCATTTAACAGCCTGTGACTGTTATATTTTTAATAAAAGATATTTTATCAAACTACAAATATAGCTACATTTCTGTCAATTAATTTAAATCTAAAGAAGTACTTTACCGCAACATCAAAGGACATTCCTGGTTTAAAATATTTGGGAGTTCTCTTGAAGTGGATGGTGTAAGGTGATGTGACAATCTGGATATTTCTCAACTCGGCCTCCACCATTTCACCACCTGCGAGTTGACACGGAAACACAAAAGTATTCACACAGACTGATTACAAGAGCATTTACTATTCACCTTTTTCTTAATTAACTGATACAGAAAGCATATCCTAATATGATGTCTTTACTTTTTTTTTTCCTCCTTTTTTTGTTAAAATGCTATAATACTGTTTAAACACTAATAATACTGATAGTTACTTTGCCCTTTTGAGCTGCTGCATAAGAAACACACCTGATCAAACATACAGAGCAGACACAAACACACAGTCTCTCTTTCTTACCGCTTTCTGTCAGCACACTGACAGCTACAAATATAGAGCTCCCCACCAGGCTGAGGATGTTTGGGAAGGTCTGTGTGATGTGCTCTCTCTTCAGTTTGACCTCTCCGTTACCTCTCTCGATCTAACGTGACATAATTTATAAAAGCATCTTGAAATACAGTTGAACAGTTGGGGTACTTTACTAAATAAATTATTCTGAACATCCAAAATACTACAACAGGAAATCCTACAGATGTTTCAAGTCCTGCAGATTAGCACTGGACAAGGCCAAGGCTGTAAAACACATACTGCATAAAACAGAATGACTAATCGACTGGCAAATGGACAGACAGAAATGCAGCAAAAGGGTAAATATGTGCTCACCGGGATTCTCTGAAGAGAACTGGGAAAGCTCTTCTTTTGACCCTCTTGCATAACCCCAAATACCACGTAGGCCGTCCCATCCACCTCTTCACCAAACAGATACCTAAAACCACCATAGGACGACTGGTTTAAACCCACAATAAAGTAAAACAGAAAAATAAAAAAAACAAACAACAAATGACCAATAGACTGAACCTGTAACAATAGGAACTACTGTTTATCTATATGTTGCAGTAGATCTGACAACATGTAGCGTTGATGCAACAGAGACCTGTGTGGTTGCACTTAGAGAGAACAGGTTAAGCATGTGTAGGGTGAAAATGTGAGCAGAAATTTAGAAAAACAACTACCTAGTTGGGTAGAAATAATTATTTAATTAGTGCATATGTCATATGTATTAAAAGAACAGCAGGCTACATGAGAGCAATAGTAGTGGATGAAAAAAATGTGAAACTTTTCATCTATCTTGTTGGCGAGAGTGGAAGGTAGGTACTGGTTATGCTGATAGGTGATACAGCAGGAGCTGCAAGTGTCCACCTCTGTAGGAGGGCCTCATTTCCTGTGTTGGCTAGAAGCAATGTCACACCTATTTCAGTGTGGTTTTGTATATTGATATACACAAATTTAAATATAGTCAGATCATGACCTAATGATGGGGCAGTGATTAGGGACATCACTAGGATTGAAAGACAGGGGGGTCTTAGCCCCTTGGGGTATACATAACTTGCAAAATCTTTGCTTCTTTTGTTACTGTATTAGAACTACACTTATGTCAACAACTAGTGAAGAAGCCAAGATGTTAACAAATAAAAAGCGACAGACATAGTCTGTTCTTCGATTTCTCCTCTGTTGAACAAAAGTTACCGTTTTTTCCCCTCCATCATCCTCTGAGGGCTGTGAAAAATTTCTCCACTTTTTTGTGGATAAGATTGCCTCAATTAGAGCAAGTATCTCACCTCCTGCTTTTGACCCCACCATTTCCATAGAGTGTGAAGCCATTTTCACCCAATTTGTGTCTATATGAATCTCTACTCTCAATAATATTGTTACACATTTGAAACTCTCAGTTTATCCCACTGATATTATCTCACCTCACCTTTTTAAAGAGGTGTGGGACACTATTGGACCTAACATCCAAGAAATTATAAATACCAGCCTTACTTCAGGTTCTGTTCCAACCCTTTTTTAAACAAGCAGTGGTGCAGCCACTCATAAAAAAAAAAACGAATTTGGACAAATCAGTACTTTCAAACTATCGCCCTATCTCTAAACTCCATTTTGTCTGGAAGATTTTAGAGAAGGCAGTACTTTTATAGCTGCAGTCCTTAATTTAGATACACATGGTGTTCTTGAGGTGTTCCAATCTGGTTTTAAGACATTTCATAGCACTGAATCTGCATTTCTAAGAGTTTTTAATGATTAATCTCAACTGATTCTGGAGATTATGCGATTCTTATGCTTTTAGATCTTACAGCAGCATTTGACACAGTTGACCACAGCATCCTTATTCCTCGCCTTTAGCATGGCGTGGAGATTTAAGGCACTGCCTTAGAATGTCTCTCTCTGTGTGTAGTAACATTGCTTGGCAGCGATCAAAGGCAGCCTCCCTCAGGGTCCTAGTGCCCGATCACAGCAGGGATTTAAATTATGAAGCAGAGGAAACAACCAGAAGGATTATTTTAAGACAATAATTACAAATTATATTTGTATATGTGTATAGTATTTATCAATATTCTTGTTTCTCTTTGTTGAGCACATGTCTGCCCTGTAAATAAATAAATTAAAAACAGTATATATAAACCTGATAATTATTTTCTTATTATTATGTGGGGGGGGGGGGGGGGCGTTAGGACCATGTTAGGGTGGCTTCAGCCCCCCTAAAATAGGCCTAAAGACTCATGGCAGTGATAATATCAGCCTATGAATGTATGTCGGCAATTTTTTGCCAGCTGTCCTCCCTGCATTTGGCAGCTACAACTGTGTTGCTTTTATCCTGGATTATGTGCTTAACGTATTTGTCTACTAATGGAGTTTGCTCTAAATTTGTAAAATATGCCGCTCTGCTGTAAGTAAAAGTCCATGTTTGCGATTGGCGAAATCCTGCAAACACTGCCCCTTTTATGTGAAACCCATGACTGGATTAGGAAACCCTTGGTTGACTTACCAAGTTGATAAACAACCTTGTATGACTGCTTAGCATCATTCCCGTTGTTAGGCTTGAAGCCAGATAAAGAGAACTTATCCTGGGTATGTTGAACTTGCTTTGTATTACAGACCTCTGGGGCCTCATTACAGAAAAAATATCCTCAACTGAAGTATAACAGAAGCAACTTCTTAACACATGGCTCTGACTTATCCTATCTCACATTGCGTCTTATCTTAACTTAAGAAATCCTAACCAGAACTGTAAACACCATTCTTCAATCGGCATTCGTCCTGTCATGCCCTATAACTGCATTTAGAATGTCGCTGCCTAGCTAGCTTGATATAATGGACAAGTAAAGAGGGGCATTAAGATTTAGCTTTGATTTTAGCAATGATTCAGAGGTATTCATCATGTCGGTGAAGGCGAAGAAACCCCGCCTTTTTGGGGAAGATTTTTCAGTCTTCAGAGTTCAAAAGATTTGAACAAACAAAGCATGATGATCAAAATCAAAATTAATTTTCTTGGCAGTTGATATACAGTATACCCATCAATACATGGGCTGGGAAATTTAAAATGTCATCATACAGTTTGAGTTGCCTTTCATTCATAATATTTTTGTGATCATGTTGTTCCCTGTACTTTTTCATTATACTTGTACTATTCCCTTTACTGTAATTGCCAACAACATAACAGTTGTTAATTCTGAATTCAGGACAAGGTCTATTCCATCCTAACTTAGGAAATTCTGCAGTTCGGACAGTTCTGTAATAGCTAAATTTCTATCTGAAAATAAGATCCTAAATGCAGTTAGGAAACATATTTTCATCAAAAATCCTAAATGTCATCCTTAACTGAGATAAGACAGGGTTTCATACTTTTGTGTAATGTGACCTGGTCTTTATACCACAAAACAAAATCCCTTGACTTACATGGCTTTGATGCTGACTGTGAGCTCTTCACTGTCCACATAGAAGAAGGTGCTCACAGGTATCAGTTTAATCTCAAAACTGGGCAGCACTGAAAACAGTATGAGTTATTTTTGTTTGTCCAACCAGGTAAAAAGTAAATGAATGTTATAGGTTGACATAGGTTTCAACATTAAAAAATGCAGGTAATGAAGGACTTACCATATTCTTTCACCTCAAACTCAGCAGAATAGCTCTGCTGTGGGTTGCTGTGGAACTTTGCCACCACCTTCCACAGTCCGGGACTAAACACAGACACACACAAGAACACGTATTTCAATAATCAAACAAAAATTTATTCATAACATTTAGAGATTGGAGGTTACATAAAAATCAGGCTTCAGACAGCATGAAGTTAATTACATGTTACAGTAATTAGACACAAATGATCTGCTGCAAAGGACTTTATATTTTTACTGTCCTATAGAAAGCAGCAACTACAGAAACATTTTAGGAAAAAAAGTTTTAACTTGTAGCGTTGGCCAGCAAACTGCACAATAAATATTATAGAATGGTTGTAGTACCTTTCCACGAGTACCTTTTTTGTTATGTCTGTACAATTCAAATTCAAAGCTACATGCCAACCCTAACCCATTTCAGCCAACACCACGAAGAAACCAACACCAGACCATCACCGCCAAGCCTCAGACTGCCTGCCAACCCCAGCTTAGGTTACAGTTGTCTAGTTAGCAGGCCTTGGCTTGCATCACTCTTGGTTAGTAGAAAGGGCAGAGATTAAGTGCAGTGGACCTTGCCAGACCTGCAGGACCAAACACCACAGAATACAGTGCGATTGCCCAAGAGGAGGAAAGAGAGCCTGAATAAGAGCTAAACTAACCCAGCTTTGACTTTAGAGAGTGAGCAAGAGAGATACATAGTCGATACACTTTGATCAGGCTCCACTTCTAAGCTAACGCTAGCTAGTGTTGCACACTGTTGCCCATAGGAAAGCCAATTCCAAGAAGAGATCTCATTGTTGTTTCCTTCATTTCTAGACACAAATGAACTACTCAAATTCAACTCAGGAGAAAAAATCATATACAATCGCAATTATGTCTTACTCCGATAAAAACAAGAGATCTCTAAACTATCTTAAATAAGTCTAATTTAAATCTCCAGAACATTGGACCATGAGATCGGAGAAAGAGCCCAAAGAAATCTCAGATATGACTGGTCATAACTCATGATTCTTCATGATGCTGGTCAAGAGATGAGATCTCTAAATGATCTAATAAGTGTAATTTTAGGCTCCTAAATGTGGATCAGTAAAAAGCTTCAACATATGTCTCAGTTTTGTCTCAGTGACCCCACTTAGGGGTGGAAAATAAAGTACTTTACTTAAGTCAAATCTTCAACTGCAAGGGAACTCCAAACCTCCCTTTCCTAAGTCACATTAAACAGCTCTGAATGGGAGATCCTGAGTCGTTACCAGGCCAGTGTGGAGATACGATCTCTCCACTTAGTCCTAGGTCTTCCCCGAGGCCTCCTCCCAGCTGGACTTGCCTCGAACATTCTTAGTGATGCACCCAGGGGGCATCCTCACAAGATGCCCGAACCACCTCAACTGGCTCCTTTCAAGGAGCAGCAGCTCTACTCCGATTTCCTCATGGATGACTTCTCATCCTATCTCTAAGGGAGACGCGAGCAACCCTCTTGAGAAAACCCATTTCAGCTGCTTGTAACCGCGATCTAGTTGTTTTGGTCATGACCCAGCCTTCATGACCATAGGTGAGGCTTGGAGGGTAACACATGTAAAGTGCTTCACACATGATACCTTAATTAATTCATCAGTTAGTCTTATTGGCACAACTGAAAAGTCTCTGTGTGATGTGTGTACTCCACACTTTATTGACTGTATCACTTATGTGACTTGATCATTTTAGTTTAATAATTGTCCAAACACTAAATTAACAACATGGTAATAAATTGTATGAAACATAACAAAACATATACTTTGCATTATCTTAAATGATTCAAGGTATTATTATTATTATTATTGTTGTTGTTATTGTTGTTGTTGTTGTTATATTGGAAATATTGTAGCCCAATTTAAATTCAACACTAAAAAACTAAATGTAGAGTACAATAAAATAATACAATAAAGAAAATAGATTCAAATAAGGTGAAATACTTGCCTGACAATTTCAGCAAGTTGGAAATCTCCAGAGTGGATCCCTGATTTCAGAGAGACTGGATCAAGTGGTAAAATTATGCCTTCAGGGGTCTACACATAAACAGTGTTCAACAACCATTAACACTGAGCCATGGCAGTTTACAAATTCATTTATTAAATCCATGCTTTAATTTCTGGTAAATCTTTTCTTAAATCTTTTCTACAATCCATGGTCAACATCTAGATTGACACACAAAATTTGTGCCTGCGTTAAATAAGCAACTTAACCACTAGAGGGAGGGATGTATTTATTTTTACAGTATGTGGTAGGACAGGCGTTGGGAGCCAGACAAGAAACCTAACCATGACACAAGGTCCAGTGCTTTTGTTATTTTAGTAAATTGTAGGGAAAATTTCTACTGTATAGCATTTTTCATATATGTCTTTCCTATGCTTAACAAAAAAAAATTAATACAATACCACAAACTCAATGGCAATAGAAGCATCAGTTTGAGTGGCATCATCTCTCTCTACGGGCTCCATACGGGGGGTCACTGCAAACATCCTGAAATGAACTGACATAAAAAGTGAAAAAGGTTCATTTTGCCGCTGAAGGAAGGTATATGTATTCCACAAAAGAAGGGTTTATTTGACCATTATATATAGTTCAGTCATTTATTTAAAAATGTTTACTTGCTTTAGTTAAACTGAGGAAAAGTGTGATGTATTTTCTATGTTGATATCTTACTTATGTAGAGACATTCTCACATAGGTGTTTTTCAGCACCGACATAATACTGAACTCACCTTTGCTGTTAGGGGTGTAAATGGTCTTGTCAGTCTGAATAAAGATGTACCCGGACTGGAAGGACACTAAGACGACTTTCTCTAGCAGTCGGTCAGGGAACTGAGCTTGCAGGTACACATACTGCTTCATGGTGGGATCCTTACTGAAGTCACCAGCAGGTATCTGAAACCAGCATCAAGAGACACAAGCAGAGTTTGAGTAGCAGGTTTAAAATGTGCATTTCTGGATTCTAGATCTGATATAATACATGATATACAATAAAGTTAAGTTACTGTACTGCATAACAAACAGACAGTAACAGTATTTCATTGACCTTAATTTGTCCAAGCTCCTGGAAGTTATTTGCGCTGGTGAGCGTCACAGATGTCGATGCCAGCTTTTTGGTTTTGGTTGGATGGTTCATCACGAGGATTTCAACCCTAATGTCTGCTCCTGTGCAGTCTTGACACTCCACAAAGATGTTTTCTGCTGTTCCTACCCGCAACAAATTGGGGGCAGACATCACCTGCCTGCAGAGCAGCCGCATGAGAGAAAGATTAAGAATTTAGTCATTGTACAGAAAGGACCAAATGATGTTCAGACTGTACTGACAAGGTCCTGATCCCCAGGTTGAGAACCACTGCCTTAGTGTGTTTAAGTTTCAGTTCACCCAAATTACAGCCCCAGTAAAACAAACAACATATTTACTCAGATGAGGACCATGAGCTCTAGCATGGACTTTACTCATAATTAGTAATATATTGTTTATCTTGATTAAGATCCAGCACTGGATCAATGCAACATTTCATCATGGCTATAGCCTCTGTTTGATTCATTACTGTTCTAACTAAACAGAATTTAGGCCAATTTACTGGCATCATTTGATGTGACACAAAATGCAAACTGGAGCTCCTCATTATGTGGGTTATGGGACTGAGTTTAACCGATATTTGTATCTATTCACTTTTTGAATTTAATATACAGTTTGAATATTAGGAAGTTGAACAATCAAACAATATTTTCTAGCTCTGTTTTCCGGAAATTAATTCAAGCTCAAGTGGAATGTGTAAAGAGGTAAGGCTGGTCTACTTACAAGGGAGCTCCATTCGCCAGAGAAGTGAGAGGGGCAAAGGCCAAAGAGGCCAGCAGCCACAGCAGAGTCTGACCCATCCTCCTACTTG
This sequence comes from Micropterus dolomieu, assembly GCF_021292245.1. NCBI lineage: Eukaryota > Metazoa > Chordata > Actinopteri > Centrarchiformes > Centrarchidae > Micropterus > Micropterus dolomieu. The sequence goes on from NC_060153.1 coordinate 22,525,448, forward strand.
ATCCTGATCTGCTGTGAATGTAAACGGTCTCTCTGCAGTACCCTCCTTTTATCCACCCTTCTCCCGCACCTCCACTTCACCTCACATCTATGTCATTCATCCTCCTCCCAAAGTGTTTCTGTACACAAACACACTTACACATGATTTCCCATCAGCAGTTGCGAAACACTTTGCTATCTCCTCTCTGGGGTAATAGATAAACAGTAGAAAACCAATGAGGCTTTGAATAATTAAAAAAAAACATTTTAAAACATACAGTTTCCAGCAAAATTACAGGAAAAACAGCTATTCTGCATTTATGATGTTTTCTAAAATGAGGCCTTTGTTTTCTTTATGACTTTTTATTGTTCAAGAAATAATTGAGTCACTTCATTCTGAGTCTGCCTATTTTGAATAAACTTCTGACAGGCAACCTTACCCCTTGAAACAGTATAATCTCTGAATTCCTACATCCATATAAGGAGGGTTTTTTTGTGGTGTATAACATATGTGCATTTGACGCATAACAGTTTAACATAGCACTGTAGCAGCTGGATAGAGGATTAGTGACCTTTAAGGGGAGAGCAGAGGTCAGTGGTTACGTGGAGGCTCAGACCCTTATCTGGCATCCACAAGATGTCTACACTTATCCTATAGAACATTGCTCTTATATGGATTGGAGCCTTAGTTTGCAGATTCAGACCCTTATATGGTATTTAGCAGACACCTAAACATGTCCTATATAAGCTGTGTTTGATGTACAGAGAGACAGAGTGGCCATCGGGCTGGGTCACTCTCCAAGCTGCTGCAGAGCTTGTAATTGATGCTGAACTCCTTGATGTAATAAACTCTTATGATCAAGAACAGTGTCAAGCCGATTTCTTCTCAACACATCATCGCAGCATTATTGTTCGGACACCACAGTTTCTCTACATGTACAACTGCATTAACAGATGACTGGTTAAAACAAACTGAGTTTACGGTCGGTACTGCTGGACTTCATGCAGATTTTGATCTTGCATGATCTACTGCTCGTCAAGCTACATGCATACGGATTTCAAAGTTTAGCTATTAATTGGATGAAAAGTTATTTATCCAACAGAAAGAAGTGTGTTTTGTTTAATGGTACCCTGTCAAATATTAAATCATTACAATGTGGAATTCCCCAGGGAAGGTGTCAAGGACTTCTCTTGTATTTAGTATTTAATAATTATATGCCATGTGTATCAATAAATACATGCATGGCTATGTATGGTGATGATACTACAAAGTATGTGCCTGCAGAAAATACCAAGAAGCTTAACATAATGCTTCAAGAAGAACTGATGCTGGTTTCTGAATGGATTTCTGAAAACAGGCTAAAGTTGAAAGAGTCTGATATTTGGCTCCAGGCAAGCTCTAAGACGGATCAAGAGCTGTGCATCTCTTTGCAAGGTGTAGCTATTGAGTAGGTCAAAAGAGACCAAATTGTTGGGTGTCACACCTGAGGGAATACATGGTCAACTCTACATTAATAGTATGGTTGCTAAAACTTATAGAGTAGGGGTGTGACGAGACACTTAACCCAGGAGATGAGACAAGATTCGAGATTGGGTTCACAAGATTTTTACTGCTGAATTATATTAAAATTTTGAGCATTCAACACTTTATTTCCTGCAATCTGATGATTTATTTGCACCAGTTTCTGGTGATTTTTTCTTTCATGTAAAGACGAACATATAATTCAGGTGGCAGGTGACGATTCAAAATCTATAGCCTAACAGAATATCATGCAGTACAGCTCTCAGGCATTCTATGTTGCTTTTAGATCTTTTTCTCATGTAGATCAACTTTTCTCATGTAATATCATCCCGGCTGAGTCATGATTTAGTCTTCCCTTCTATTCTGTGCCTTTGTTTGGGGAAATAACCTCTTTAAATGTGGCACCTTTTCACCTCAATGTTAAATTATTTAATTTTGATTTAGTTATAAACTCCTGGACTTTAATAGCTCCTTTATTTCAGCAGGTTTTCTGCTCATGTTCAAACCTTTCTGCACATTCAGAATCACTCACATATCTGTGTTCTCTGATATGTCCAGAAAAAAGTCAAAATATTAAGAGAAGAACGTCATAATTTAATTTAAGTCTACCTGTCCTTTACTTTGTTGTGCATTGCATTATTAATCCGCTGGAAGTAACGTTATCCCCTTCAGACCATTTGATGGGGGCAGTTACCGAAAGTAACTGAAACAGAAATCTCACCATGAATCCACACACACGTTAACTTCAGCAGCTCACAGCATGAGTGGTGCGGTTGATTACTATCAGGACGTACACCGGTGTGGCATCAGCTGGGCGGAGTTGATTAGCTCCGCGAGTCTATCTTATGTATGGCTTGACTGACAGCATATGAAAAATTTCAGTTGCAAGACAGCTTTTTACCTGACTAGATATCTCGTCACAATTTAATCTTGCGAGATATATAGAGTCTATGGTACAGAGGCATCAGGAGGCCCTCTTACTTTTAAACAGAGATAACAATTAAACATGTAACACAATCTTAAGTCTCTTATCCCACCTCGATTACTGTCCTGCAATCTGGTCTAGTGCTTCAAAACAAAAAATAATTATATAAATTTCTAGAATTATAATTATTTTTTAAGAGTATTCAAATCATTTATTGGATTCCATGGATATTCAATTGCAGGAACAGGAATGTGAGAATCAGGTGACTAGTCTAAAGACACCTGACAGATAAATGTAGAATGGCAATGCAGGCGGTTGGAGAATATTTGGCTGAAGGGAGTGATAGAGGCAGAATGTGACAAAAGAACATCTCTTAATCAACTTTTTTGAAAGATTTAATATTCATCTTTTTTTCTTTTTCTTTTTCTTTTTTTTCCCCACAGGCAGGGCTTTTGTTGCAACTCACTTGAAAGCTTTGTGCTATTGCAACCACATTTGGTGTACATGTGTATATACAGTCTAAGTATTGGAATGGTACATTTTGGTTTAAGATCCTAAGATGAATATGAGACAAGAGTTCAGAATTTCAGCTTTTATTTCCTGGTATTCACATCTAGATGTGAGAAGGATGCAGTGATGTATAGATACCAGCATCTCTGATGCTTTAAATTCCTATATTACACTATTGACACACCCGGTTCTTCCTGTGATTGTGCTAAAGTTACATTGTGAACAACAAATGTGGTTTGAAAACTTCAGAATCCTGCTCTGTGACCAATCCAAGATTACTCAAGTTGATGACAACCACGCTCATAACTGTAAGTAAGTGTGTTACAACCCCGGCTCTCAGGCCGCAACAAAAAAGGAGGATGCAACAAAGATTATTGAAAAATATCTCAACGTGGTGAAGCGGTGTGGAAGGCACAGGCACTGGCGTCTGGGCAGGCAGGTCTAAATAGGGGCTCACTGGCCAGGTGCTCCCAATCTCCTTGATTGCCCTCCTGAGGGAAACACACAGACACCACACACCACACCAACACCTCTCGGGGCCGTCACAAAGTGCAATAAATCTTTATGAGTAAAAAGCCACTACTTAATCAATACACCTGTTCAACAAACAAAAATATATGTAAACATGCAGAATGGATATAGTGACGTTGTTGTTGTAAACATTACAGCTGTTCCAGCTCTATAAACAATATTTACTTATATTTAAAATATTAAATTCTACTCCTGTTCTGAATTTATTCTAGTTAATGTAGGCTAATGTTGAACATGAATTTTTTGACCATTTATGTGTTTATTGTTGTTGTTGGACAGGAGAAGAAAGGAAACAATGCAGTGGAGAGGAAAGCAGGGCAGGAGAGCAGAACGAATGTATTTGGAAGCTGAATAAGCCATTGAGTCTATCTTCAACAGATTTCTGGACTATTGTATTGAATTGCATTAGACATGCCACTGAGTGTATATGACATAAATGATCTTCTATTTCTCAATCCGCTAAACGCAAAACACCTGTAGTCAATTTCCAGCCCATAGCTAAACAAATAACGAATCTCATTGCTTATGTACATGTTTTATTTGCTGATTTTAGTTCTGCTTTTACATTTATTCATTTAGCTGACGCTTTTATCCAAAATTACTTACAATTGCTATACATGTCAGAGGTTGCATGCCTCTGGAGAAACTAGGGATTAAGTGTCTTGCTCACGGACACATTGGCAGATGGGTCACAGTGGGGAATTGAACCCGGGTATGTCACACCAAAGGCATGTGGCTTATCAATTGTTCCATCACCACCCACTGTCTGTCCTCACTTGCTTGTTCAGAGGCTTGCTGACATGAAAGTTAATCCTTTAATTATCAAACGATTTTACTCTCTTTTAACAAATAGGTCACAACAAGTGAAGGTAAATCCTACACTCTCTAAGGCGAAATATTGTAGTACAGGAGTGCCTCAAGGAACTGACAGCTCTCCACTCTTGTTCACACTTTATACTAATGTATCAGTAATGAGTGTAGAAGTAGTGAGTCCAACAACTATGTCATAAAATTCTCTGATGACACAATCATTTTAAGTTTATTATATGTTGGTGATTGCTCTTCAACTTATTACAGGGAGATTGACTCCTTTAAGGCTTAGTGTGTGAGGAATCCAACACAGTCTCACTCCCTACTCGTCAAATGTCTGACGCATGGTCAAGGCCCTTTGTCGTCGCTTTTTAAAGACTTGGGTAGCCCTTTTGCATCAATTATTGACGTTTAGGGATCCACAGACAAGTTAGCAACGCTTAGCAACAATAAATATGCAATATCCGGTTACACTTTCAAGATAAAACGTAACGTTTCGATACATTGCCATGTTGAAACGCGCATAATTAAAGTCGTGAAACGTTGCAGTTTCGTTAGGTTTAGGCACAGAAAGTACTTGGTTGGGTTTAGGCAACAAAACTACTTGGTTAAGGTTAGGTAAACATCATGGTTTGGGTTAAAATAGCTATGTATGTCAATTAAGACTTAAGTTAACTAACGTTAATGTCAATTTACCTCACTCGCCTAAATAAAAACATTTAATGTTTTGTTTCGCACGGGACACAAACCCTGTTCTCCTGCTTCAAGGTCCGGGTTCTGGCCCTCTATCCACCCCAATCACCTCCTTACTTCATCTTTTCTCTTAAATATCATACTTGCCTTTACCATCAA
>NC_060153.1:22530675-22540963 GCF_021292245.1 Micropterus dolomieu
TAACGTTTCGATACATTGCCATGTTGAAACGCGCATAATTAAAGTCGTGAAACGTTGCAGTTTCGTTAGGTTTAGGCACAGAAAGTACTTGGTTGGGTTTAGGCAACAAAACTACTTGGTTAAGGTTAGGTAAACATCATGGTTTGGGTTAAAATAGCTATGTATGTCAATTAAGACTTAAGTTAACTAACGTTAATGTCAATTTACCTCACTCGCCTAAATAAAAACATTTAATGTTTTGTTTCGCACGGGACACAAACCCTGTTCTCCTGCTTCAAGGTCCGGGTTCTGGCCCTCTATCCACCCCAATCACCTCCTTACTTCATCTTTTCTCTTAAATATCATACTTGCCTTTACCATCAAAAACTGACACAACAGGGCTTCCCTCAATACGTCGAACTATGACGTCAAAGGGATCCCTAGTGCGTCACAAACTGACGATTATGGCTCTTGACCAAGCGTCCATATGTGACGACTTGGGAGTGAGAACGGGTTGTCAGACCATCTTTGAAAAAAATGGTAGTGTCCCAGGCACAGAAAACTCTGAAGGACCCTTCCCATATTCTGCACTCTGAATATGATATATTACCTTCAGGGAAACGCTACAGAGCAAGCAAAATAAACAATCTGCTTGGAACAAGATGGCTTGAAGCACTTCCGGCACTTTATTTATTTTTAAGCATAGTTTAATATTGATTAATCGCTTGCACTAGTGTTTTTAACAACTAGATCTTCTATGAGTTTTAAAATTTAGAATTGTGGCGGTTGTACTTTTAGTTTTTGTTAGGCTATATTGTTTTCTGCTTTATGTGTGTGTAAAGTACATATGTGTTACTGTTGTTACTGCAGCCTCATGCGGCACTGATGCTCAAGACAAATTTCCCTCAGGGGACAATAAAGTTAATCTTGATCTTGATCTTATTATTCATTCATTCAGGATGCAAATCCACCGGCACCCATTTACAGCATAAATGCCGAAACAGCATGTGGCTGTACTACAAATGTACTTTGGTGGGGAAAAAGACCTCCTGCATGACTACCACCTCAGTCATGACTTCTTGGAGGCTTCCAGTGTCTGCAACCTGAGAGGAGACAGGTCTATGCCACAAAACAGTGCTCTCATAACCCTCCATACCACAATGTGTTGTTTTTTTCTGTAATCTGTACTGCTTTTTGCACAGATTACACCAACAAAATATAACATGTTAATTGGTGAGCTTTAGAGGTGCTGATAGATGGATTTTGTTAACTTTGGACGGAGCCAGGCTAACTGTTTCCACCTGTTTCCAGTCTTTGTGTAAGTTAACTGACTGCAGCTTCATATCTAACTGAAAGACATGAGATCAGCATGGATCTTCTTATCTCAAGCGTATTTCAGGAAACAACATAAAGACTTAAATTCAGTAGCCAATAGCCAAACATTTTTTGTAACGGCTATTAATCATATATATACTTTTTTTTTTTTTAAACAAAGCATTTTAAATCACATTCATCCATCACTTTAATGGGTAATAACCATTTTTTTCTATTAGTTGTATGTCAGATTTCTTACACTTTCAGAGCTCACAGCTAACAGTCAGGCTACAGTAAATCTGTTTGAGAAGTAATTTCTCATACTCTTTCCACAACTGCCATGATCTACTAAGAAAAAGGAAACTTCTGTGTGTAATTCAAATTGACATTTTGTCTTTGCTTTAAACTTGTATTCTGGATGACTCATTCTTTAAACTTCTGATAAGCCCAAGTTCAGCCTAGAGCAGCCACAGTGTGTCTTTGTTCTGCATGTCAGGTGTCCCAATATTTGGACATGAACAGAGTTTGTTTGATTAGTAATAATGAAAGTAGGCCAAGCCAGAAAGCAGTTTGTACTCAGCTGACAAACAAAAACTTTCTAAACTGACAAGGCCTTTTCTCTTTAATAATTAAACTTAACTGTCATAATATCAGTGTGATTGATGATGTTTTTGGCAAGACAACAATAATAGACATTGAACTCTGTGTTCAAACAAATAGCCTACAACATTTAAAAAGAAGAAAGAAAATATTAAAACTTGGACTATTTGATGGGGGTGGACAAACAAACTGTGATGAGCAGCTATTTTTGATTGGCGCACAAGGGACAGGTGACCGGGCTCATTTGCATATGGACAGGTAGGCAGACTGTGAGCGTGGGAGAAAATAGTTTCGGCTGTTCCGCGAACACATCGACCCCTGGCAGGATTAAGAGTTTTCTCTATTGTCCTGAGTAATTTCTTTGAACCAGTCCAGTTACCACAGAACACGTCGTGCATCTCACCTGGACGCGCATTAACTGGCAGGTAACTCCCACTGAATTTAGCACATTTATCCATTCAGAAGTAAACAACACGTAGCCCTAGCTTACGAGTCAAGGTACTGAACAACCGAAACCGTTTTTGAGCGTGTCCGTGAGTCGGAGAGCTTGGAGGAGCACCTTCCTTTCCTTTCTTTACCTTATCAGTGTTCTCATCTGTCATTTCACAGCGGCAGCCTCGTGAGCTGAGAAGACACCGGTTAAACAGGTGAAGCAGCACCCGCTGCATTCCGATGATGGTGAGCTTACTTAATTCTTACCTTCCTTCTACTGCATTGTTATATTCATTTGTATTTTCTTGCCTGTGGTTTCTATCAGGACATATTCTGTAGTTTTGGTGTTGCCTGTCATGTAAACACATAACATGTTTATTTATAGTGTGGTTTAGGCAACACTCATCCCAGTCACAGAGGATATGAGATGTGAAGGATACCTATCATTTTGGCATTGCAAGCACAGGAAATGTGTCGTTTATTTCATTAGGCCTACATATAACTGTTCAACATTTAATTAATCTGCTGATTAATTACTTGTTAGTTGTGTCTATAAAATGTCAGGAAAATAAAGAGCACTGACAGTCAGCTTTCCAGAGCTTGGGATGATGTTGAAAACACAAGTTTAATTTTACTATTATACAGAAATAGTGTTGTGTGTTAGAGATAAGTGTTAATTGACCTCTGGTAAATTTCATGTCCATTCTGTCTGGTGTTATTGGATTGGACTAAATTACATTAAATGATTGTTTATTCAGAAAATAATGTAGTGCCATTTTGACCACTAGTCTTGAACTTGCCCAAGCCATGGCAAAGACATAAATGTTTCTCTTAAACACATTAATTGTATTCCAGTTTGTGTCAGTTTATATGGTATTTCTCCTGGTATTCAAAGCTCTCATTAGCCTGAAAGAAGCATTTCCTTGGCAGTTAAGTTGCCTTCATGTCACTCAGATCATCCAGCGGTGGGGTATTTAGGCTTTAAGACTTGGCCTGGTGGACATTCTTTAACGTGTTCTGATTATTTTATAGAGCAAATCATTCTTCAATGGGTCAGACAATGTATATTAATCTGTATTGAGAAGTCATTTTTTGCCGCCCTACTTCATTAAGTCTTGCACATAATGTATACATTTACCTGAGAAAATGGTGATGATTAAATTATTGTATATTTGTGAAAAAGATATGTCTTTAGGCATTGTGCAAATCCAATTTGGGTAAAATTTGAGGGCACAGTTTAAAATGTGTTAAATTCGAAAGAGGTGAGGTCAGAAAGTGATTTCTGAGAGAATGCCCCATTCTCTCTTAGTTAATGTTGATACCATTTGAAACTTGTACAGTGATGAGACTCCTTTAATGAACCTGTGATTTGGCTTTTTAAAGTGTATTTTTTTGTTTTTTTCCCAGACATCCCTCTGCCATTTGTATCTAACTGATGCTGTGAAGGTTCAGATGTAAGAACGTAGGACTAACACACCTTGATACCTTAAATTCCTCAGGAAGGTGAGTTCAGACAAAACACGGTGGTGTGATCTCATCCCTGTGTAGCTGTTTGCTATTAGGGATATTCTGGTGAAGATATGGAAAGATCCATGTATTTTGGTACCAATAAAAGGGAAAATATGAATTCCCTCACAAGAAAAGCTCAGCTTCATGAAAATATTAATGCATATTATTAGGAATGTTATTCTCCATTCTTTAAAAACAAAATTGTATTCTTTCATGAAGACAAATTTAACATTTTTGCATATTTAGTTGACCTGCTAGTCACAGACTCTCAGACTGTAGATTGTGCTTAAATGCACACAGTGAACATTGTCTTTATTTCCCCATATTCAGTGCCAAATGACACTTTTCTATAGGAAACCACTAACATATTATTCAGTATTACAGACCAAAACATGACAAAGACTTCATTTGACATGCTGCATGTTATCATCAATGATTTTAGCTAGAGTTATACATTTATCAACCCCTCTGACAGCCTGACCTGTGTGTGGGATTCCCTCCCCAGCTGTTTGTCAACATGGCAATGCAGGTGTTAATCCCACCTACAGTGTCGGCGTTTGTGTCTCTGCTCAGCTTAGTGCTGCTGCTGCTGCTGTGTGTCATCAGGAAGAAAAGGAGGATGGAAGGAACATACAGGCCCAGTGCAGAGGAGAGGAAACAGACAGGTTCAGGGGGAACTGAAAAACCTGGCCTGCCACTACCGTTGCCCAAAGAGGAACGCCTCATATGATGAACATATAGAAGTGGCCTCACACACTTTCATTGTGTAAAGCTGTGGATCCGTGTTTGTCCCTTTCACCAGAAATCTTCAGACACACTAAACACTGTTTGTGCCGCACCTTTTCATTTTGGTGATGACAAATAGACTGTCAATTCTGTCACGTGTTTTACTGCATGAAAAGAGCAAATGGGTATCATTTGAGTTTCACTCTCATTACCTTGTATAAATAAGTCACTCCATGTATTCTGCCACATGAACTGAAATGTATTTTGTATTTGTACAGAGGTTGGTCTATTTTTACTGTACTGTGCGTTCTGTATATTTATATATAAAACATATTGTGTTTACACTGTTTCCAGTTATGAAGGATAATGATGAAAACACCGACAATGACTGTGATGCACTTTTATGTAAAGCTCTGAGAAGCTCAATTTCATAAAAAAAATATAACAATCGGTATGTATGCTACACAAGGTGTTCTGTAAATAAAGTAGGAATGTGCACACCCAATGCTACGGCAGTTTTTCTGTCCCTTGTCTTTGAGCATTGAAGGCAAGGGGAGAAGACTTTGATGTTCCAACGGTTTAGTTTATTATGGTTTAAGTTATTTAGAGGCTGTGTGAAGACTTACCAAAAATGGAATAATTATATTCAAAATGTTGTCTTTGTTGGGAAGTAACTGATAGCATACATATCTCTCTCACACACATTCACAATCCGTGACAAATCACATCGCCATACTATAGCTGATATGCAAAACATTCATTGTCCTCACTGTTAGAGGCTTGCTTTATTTCAACCGTGTCGCCTAGTTGCCTTCATTCTAAGTATAATTCACCAGCCATTGCATCAGGTATACAATATTCAGATAAAAACAAATCTTAAATATTTGCTAAATCTTGGCAAGGTCACCTGCCAGCCAGTTTGCATGCGTTCGGATAAGTCTAGTGATCAACTGTTTTTCTTATTGTCAACAAATCCCTTAAGACCAAAATCTTTTAAACTATATTGGCCAAAAACTAGAAACACAACAGTGAGCCACACTATGTCAGTGGCTGACATGTTCCTTCATTACGATGAACACACACTGAAGTTTATTTTGACTCAATCCCGCATTCACTGTCCTGCTGATGTAAATACTCACAAGAGCATCAAATCTGACTGGCTGAAAAAAAAGTCCCAAGCAAATGCATTATATACTTAAAGATCTTCAATAGAAACCAGTGGGCTTGGGGTATTTGTTGACAGTAGAAAACTTAGATTGTCACCAGCCTAATCCATTAAGCTTCAAATTTCTTTTTAAGTTCAGACACTTTGATTGGAGGCAAGTCTTCCTGCTCCTGTCCCTCTGAGCGGTTGTTCTCTTGTGATATATTTGAGTCACATGGTGGTTGAGTTTGTGCATTCCCCCAGCTCCGAAACGTGTTGCAAGGTCTCCCAGGTTCAGCCAATTCCTTGGTCCTGTGCTTTACTTGAAAGCCCTGGCTATTTGCCTGAGACTGGAAGCGTGCTACAGCAGATAGCACTTTAGGAGGAGTGGGAGTCTGCCTCATCTCCCGCTCCTCTTTCTTTACTGCTTCTTCACTGCTTTTTTCCTCACCTGCTGGAGGTTCAGGGTCAACAATGACACTCTGAGGCCCAGGTGAAGCTGCGGATTTCAGATTGTCCTTCTGTCCTTGGTGCTCCTCCACAGGATGATGGAGATTCAGTTCGTGTAAAGATCCTGTCACCTCTTCTCCTATCTCCTCCTGCTTCTCATTCCCCTCTTCTTCTCTTGCTACACTTTTCTGCATTTCATTTGTTTCTTGCTCCATCCCTTGTCCCTCAACTACCTCCTCACTCTGATTTTGCTCACCTTCCCTCTTTTCTTTTAGCCCTTCATCCTCTCGCTTCGTTTCTTTCACAGGGTCGCCTCTTAAACTAGCTCTCTTTTCCTGACCATCTTCCTTTCCCTCTTCCTCTAACTCCACTTCCTTAAAGTTATTTCTGCCATCTGTTTCTTGGTTCCCATTTATTGCTACCTTCACTTCTTCCTGTTTCTCTCTAACCTCCCCCTGTCCACTTTCCTGCTCCCCCATTTCACACGTTGCCAGGAGACTCTCTATCCCCTCCTCCTCTGGTACACTGGTGTCAGGGCACAGCCAGTCAGAGTCCTCTGTCAGGTCTGACAGCTCCTCTGTGGTTTCCAGATTCCAGCTGTGCAGGCTGCCACTGCCGCTGATGGATAGAGACAGGCTCTCCTGGCTGGGGTTGCCTGGAAAGCCTCGCTGGAAAACCAACAGCCGATGTTAGACTAGAAATCACATTTGTATGTGTGTGTGCCAGTTCTTTGTCTTCTTACCTTCGTTATATAGTCATGACTGTCCGGTCCAAACAGATCCAGGCTGCGTGTGCCGTACAGCAGGCCACGCTCATGGGAACTGCGGGAGCTGAGCGTGTCGAAAATCTCCCCAAGTAGATCCATCTCCTCTGGGTCACACAGCATTGAGTCCTCCCCGTCCTCTTCATCTTTCTGGAGCTCAGAGTCAGGCTCGACCACAGGCCCAGAGACAGCTCTGATGCACAGAGATAACAAAACACAATGGCACAAACAAGAAAATACATGCCGCGTTTTCTCATATTTTTTTTCCTGGGTTCTTTTCCTGGCCATCTCTCTCACCCATCCCATGTATCTTCAGTGTCCTTCGTGTTCTCCACGTCTCTGGGAGCCCTAAGTTTGTGAACAGGCCGACGGGGACGTGACTGACATGAGGCAACATAGAGTAACGAAGCAAAGAGATAGCAATGCAACATTCCCCCAATAGAAGTAACAGATGATGGGGTCACAGTAAAGCGTCAGAAATGGAGCAATAAAAGGTGCAAAATAGCACATAGAAGCAGTAGGACAATAGACAAATTAGGTAATGATGGAGGATATATGTAAATGTTCCAATTTTATAAAATATTTAAAATATTATTTAAATAATATTATATATATGTTTGAGAAAGAGCTCACCATCCCAAAGTGTTGTGTGATTGGCAGACGGTTCTGCAAGCAGTCAGATTGGACACGCCGGTGTGACACTGATCCTCCTCTCTGAAGGGTGCGCTCTTCATTGTGGGCCTGCGTTATACACAAACACACACACAAGGAGGAAGTATTGCAATAAAACCCCAGCAGAATTTGACTAAAGCGAAGCACATACCCACATAAACTGACCCACCTTGTGCATCATCAGATTTTTCAAACCAGACTTAGCGAGACCTTTAGCCTGGGGGAGATTAAAATGATTACGTTTTTGTTATGCAGACTGAATTAACATGCTCTACTCCGGGCAAAAACACCTTATCTTGTACTCACCCTCATGTTTGCTTTGGTCTTCATGTTAAGGATGAGCGCTCCTCCCCCCTTCTGTCAAAAGCAGGAGTGCATCTGTGTTACACTTTTCAACAAGATTGGAACATAAATTTGAAACTGTTGCATTAAAGATGAAAAGAATTTACCTTTAAATTACCAACTAACTGTTGATAAGATTTGCCTCTTCCTGCAAGTACACAAAAATACATAGGACAGAAGTGATAAGTGAATAATAGGAAATTTGACACACACAATACACACGGACACACACAAACACAGATACACACCCGCCGTTGTTTCACACTTAAGGATCTCCTCTTCAAAGAGATCATCTGGTTCCTTCCCTTTGTTCAGAATATCCAGGCGGCCATCAATGAACTAAAAAACATATTTGGTCATTTCTTTAATTATTTGATCAAAATATATGAAAATGCTCACTCATTTACAATAAGGATGGCCAGTCCCACTGACTTCCCAAAAGATTTCCCAGTATTATTAACCACCTTTAAACTGTGTGATTTTAAAGGGATAGTAAGTGATTGTAACGATAGGCTACAAAATTTCCATCTGACGATGTTAAAGATCGGGAGGGGGGAGAGGGATAGCATTCGTCTTACGTGCATGTGGATATTTCACAAGCACGGACCAGGTAAAGCAGCATTGAACACAGAGGGTGCAGATGTTGGTGATAGGCTGCCTATTTAACAAGCCAACAAGCAGCTCACCTGCTGCTGTGATAACGGATCACGGGTGGAAAAATACCGGGAAAACACGGTTCCGTGCCTTTTAGGCGACTTTATAAAACGCATTGCTGATGGAGAACATGGAGTTGACAGAGAGAGGCGGAGCAAGCCGCTGCATGATGCCAAGCTCAGTTCAATTTAGTTCAGTCCAGTTTATTCACAAAACATTAAAATACAAGTACAATCATTAGAATCATTAGCTTGTAGGGGCGCAAACACTAAGCATATATATATGTAAGCTACTTTGTTGAGTAGAGGCTTTTATTTTGAAGTGGGCGAGAAACGGAAGTTGTGATGCTGTTCCGGTTCAACAATGTGCAAGAGACGAAGAAAAAATAAATAAAGATGTCCCGTCTTGGTTCAGACAACGGAACCTCCGTGTTGTTATTTTGGTAGCCACATAAAACGTGTAGGCGAACTAATAACCGCTTGGTTACATTGGTGGCAGCGGTGGCCGTTTTGCTATGACGTCCGCCGAAGACAAAGTGTAGTTTGTGAGACTGTCGAGGTAGTTTGTGAAAGTTTCAGCTAGTTAGCTCATGTTAGCCACTGCTAACACGCGCGTAGCTTCACTTTGTACAGTGTTAGGCTAGCACGAGTCGGGGAGTTCATGCCGCGGTTTCGCCAGGCGGTTGTAGTAGGTAGTGAGGGTAGGCAGGAATTACATGCATGAAGACAATAACACGCGGCAAGATGTGGAAGTATGACGAGGACCCCCTGGACTGCAGAGAGCGGCGTAGGGAAAGGCCATTTGCAGGCAATGTGAGGATTGAACTGCCGCCGCCCTTCGCGGGAGAGGAGAAACAAAGCTTTCCCTGCTGGGCCAGGCAATATGAGGTCGCTGTGAAGGCGCTGGTCGGCGGCGTTGGAGGCGACTGTGATTACGAACTGGCGAGGATTTTGCCGACGCGACTGACCAAAGCTGCTTTTCTCTTGTGGGATAGCCTGCCAGCGGCTGTTCAGGCCGACTATTCTGCAGTGAAGGAGAGGTTGCAGGAAGCATTTGGACAAAGACATTTTCTGGACTGTTTTCGGGCTAACCTCTCTGCTCGTCCACGTGCTTCAGGTGAGAGTTTGGAATTATATGCAGCAGAAATAAGCAAGCTAGTTCAAGAAGCGTTCCCTGGCTATGGTGACATAGCTCAGAAGGAGGAGAAATTTCGCAGGTTTCTGGCTGGACTTGATCCGACTTTGAGGGCCAAATGTCACTAACAGGGGGCTACTGATCTGGAAGAGGCTCTGGTCATTGCTGGCCGTTGTGAAGTGGCCAGAGAGACGTTAAAGATGGACTATGTCAACACGTGCGTACAGCAGCCCCCTGCTGGGGGTGGTGCAGCTGCTATGGTGCATTCCATATCGGATGGAGGTGGTTTGTAGAGAGCTATGGACGGACTTCATGAAGAAATGAGGGAGATGAGGATGGAAATGAGACATCTGGCAGAGGAAAATAACCGACTGAGATCCAGTGACGGGAGAGGCAGGCTGAGAACCTCCCCACCAGGACGAGAAGGTCAGTGTCAGTGTGCTTGTGGGGAGCAGGGCTGCCTGTTACGTCGCCCCAGAGATGATCGGAGAGGGCGTTCACCTGACCGCGGCTGGCGTGAACGGAGAGCTGTGTGGGGACCCGAGGAAAGGTGGGATGCCCGGGTGCCC
>NC_060153.1:22541063-22587099 GCF_021292245.1 Micropterus dolomieu
TGGTTTTTCCTCCTTTTTATCAGTTTTCTGCTTTTTCCCTTGGTTTCCTGTTCTCTGCCCGCCTCTCTGTGTTTTCTCCCCCGTGTGCTCTCTCTCCCTCTGCTCCTGAGCCCAGCCAACTACCTGCAACTGCAACCCATCATCCACCTCGTCAGCCTGCCACACCTGCCAGTAATCAACCTCATCCCAGCCTGTATTTCAACCCCGGTTCTCCACACCATCCTTGCTTGATCGTCGTTGCTCCATACCCGGTGCCATCCCCACGTTCAGGCTTTCATGTTTCTTGTTTTTTCACGTTTACCCTGTACCTTGTTGCTGTCTTCCCTAACCTTGTCCCTCTGTCTGTTCTCCACCCAGGTACACTCACCCTTGTCCTCCGTTCGGCTGGGCTCATCCACTGGCCCACTCCTCTTTGGACTTCCCTCACGGCGTCCTCCCTGTTCCCCCGCCTCTCCACGCTTCCTCGGCCCCTGTGTTCCCCTGCTCTCTGGCCCCCTGTCTCCTTGGTTCCCCGTGCCTGTACTTCCCCGACGTCCTCCTCTCCCTCCAGTCCCTCTCACCCTTTTCCCTCCAATAAACCTCCTTCCTTCTGAGTGCTGCATTTGGGTCCTCTCTGTCCACACACCACACCCCGTAACAATGGCTTTTGTTTTCCCTTAAGTTTCCTTGTGTCCCCTTTCTCTCATGTCTCTTGTACTTCCTTGTCTGTCTCTCTGAGTCTGTGTGTGTGTGTGTGTGGTGCTCCTCTCCTGATTCTCCTGGTCTCTGGTTTCCTGCTGATTACTCACACGTGCCTTTCATCAAGCTCACCACAAGTATATCAACCCCTGTTCTTCATCCACTTGTCACCAGATCATTGTTGCAGCTACAGTGGTAGTAAATGCTCCAGGCCTCTCTTGTGTACTATTCAAGTGTCGCTATCTACCTGTAGTCTCCAGCCAGCCATGCCCTTTTCCTCTCTTTCATCCACCATGCTCCAGGCTGCCCAGCCATACCTTATTGCCATCTACCTCTATTACCCGCTATGCTTAATAAATCCTGTTTTACAGTTTTTCTCAATTGCTAACACTAAAACCCATTGGCTGAACAAAGTTCGCAGTTGCCTGAACTCATTTAGCTAATTGTGCAGTCTGTTGTCAATACCTTAAACCATTTCACATGGTAAAACACAATTTGCAGATCTCACTTAGCAGCAGAACTCTAAAAACATTCTCATTCTCAAAACACATTCTGTACTCATATGCACATGTCATCCATACTGGTAAACACAAGTGGCAACAATCAAATACAAATAGACAACACATGTCACTGATTAAACACAACCACTCAAAATTGATTTCACTTGTTTCAAATCATGTGACACAACCAATATAAGTCAGTTCAGAGAGCAAAGAGGTTGTTGATGGTGGGCTGGAGAAAGTCTAAGAATGGATGGAAGAAACAGAGGATGAGTGGCCCTGAACATTGTGCTTTCCATTTGTTTACAGTACTGACTGCTCAATAGATTTTGAGTTGATGCAGGTTCATATCAACAAAGAACAAGAATTACAGTATCACAGAAACAAAGGACAAGTTTGTGAGATGCAGGGTACAGTACTGTAAAAATAGGTGTATAAGGAGGAGGAAGAACAAAAAAAATTGCAAAGAGCAAAGCAGAGTATCATTTCTGATCAATTTTGAGTTTTCATCAAGTGGGAAGCTTCCGGTCTACAATATGAAGCGAATGCGGAAGTCCCTGAAACCTGCATTCTATTGAAAATCCAGCAGGGGGCGACTCTTCTGGTTGCAAAAAGAAGTCCGGCTCCATTAGAAATAATGGGAAAATGACCCTACTTCTCAGCTGAATAATTACCCCAGTAAACACTTTCTTGATGAATTTATGGTCTCAGTTGCTAGTTTCAAGCCTTCTTCAATACAACATGATGTTCATTTAGTAAATTATGGTCCCATTTATTTTAAAATAGACCACAAAGCAGAGTATGTTTCAGGGCGGGATTATCTATGTTTGACAAAATCGTTACCATGGCGACCTGTCAATCAGGCTAGAACCGACTTGTACCCTCGCCGCTGAATAAATTTAACCAGCCCCGCTGAAAAAGCTTATTAGTAGTTGGCTGTTCACGTTCTCTGGTGAGTACATTTATTTTTAAGACTGTTGTTCGCTAGACAAAGTTATCAGCCTGTTAAAATGACAGTTAACGTGAGTTACAGTTGCACCTAGCTAAGCAAGCTAGCTAGCTCCACACACGGCCATTAGCTCCGCTGTATTGTCACTTCCGGGCACTTCCTGGTTGCAAAAACTCGACATGGCCCTATCGGCCTAACTCGAGGCTTCAAAACGGCAGTCCACAAACCACCGGGTGACGTCACAATGACTAAGTCCATTTCTTACATACAGTCTATGGTTTTCATTCATCAAAAGACAATGACGGAAAAATATGAAATTTGTTTTGAGATTAAAAATGTTTTCTATTTTTTGGTGTATTGTTTACTGACTGTTTGATAGTGTATATCATTTTGATCGCTTTGTTTATGTTTTGAGAGCAGTATTTGGTTTTGAGCACAGGTAAATCTGTTTTGAGGTGAAAGTTTCATTTTGCACGAGGAGTCAGAGGTAGAGCAAGGTATCAGAAATTGTGTTTTAACAATTAAGAAAAACTGTAATTCATCCACTTGTAAGTTTGTGCCTGCGTTTGGGTCTACTGTGCAAATCACAACAGTATAGTAGGTTTATCAGAGATTTTTTTGAAAACAGCTTCCCACTGTGGCTGGAAATAAGACTGATGAGTGCGGCGAGGCTAAACCAGATTATTATCGTAGTGGGCTGTAAAACCTAAAGAATGAGCTGAAAGACACTAAAACACTGTATCGCTGTAGGGAATTATCTGTTGGTTCATGTTCATGGATTTAGTCCTGCTAAATATTATAACAGTTCCCTTTCCTCTGGAAGTGTATCTGATGATGAAGACTTGTGTTCAGCCGCTTCTGAAAGGGCACACATTGGATCTAGCTCACATATAAAACATTCGGCCAAAACAGCTGTCATTTATTTTAAATATTCAGTATTTGAGAATAGCTTTGTTGCAACTTTTAGACACACTAAGGAATAACATCTTTGTAAAATTCCAGAGTGGGTTTCGAATGCTACACAGTATGGAAACAGTCTTTGTGTGACAAATTACTTATTACTTGCTGCAGACTCAGGAAACAGAATATACGGATTGAGGGACAGAGGAAATGGGCAGGAATCACAGGAGTGGTTCTCCTCTTACCTGGAAAACAGCAGCTAGCATCACTTGTGGACTGCCCCGAGGGTCAGTTCTGGGACCAATCTTATTATCACTGTACATGTCGCCCTGGAATATTTCATTTGACAATATAACATGCCAATTTACTATTACGCTGATGATCGACAGTTATACTTCTCATGTGAACTGAACAATCTAACCAAATGCCATTGCTTTTCATCCAATGCCAAGGACTGGATGGCTATCTTCCTACAATTTAATGGCAATAGAACAGAGATTTTGATCTTAGGCCCAGAACATCACAAACTATACAGTCCTCCCTTGGTCCACTAATTGCCAACATTAAGTCTTTGGCAAAGATTCTTGGGGTGACTTTTGAATGCCACTTACCCTTTGAGCAGCATACCAGAAATACCAATCAAGCCTGTGTTCGTCAATTAAGGAACATCTCCGAGATAAGACACATGCTCAACTTTAATGACAAATAAAAAGTCATAAATGCTTTTATATCATGACACCAACAGGCCATCAGTGGTCTGGCTCCAGATTACATTAAAGAACTTTTAACCCCTTACAGCCCAACCAAGCCCCTAAAATCAGCTGATCAAAACCTTTTAGCTGTTACACTGACTGAAAGCCAAGGGTGACCATCTGTTTTTGGTTATGGCCCTTCGGCTTTGGAACAGCAGATTCCACTCACTTTTACAAGATGGCCAACACTTAACAGTGTTTTCCTTTTTCATTATCACATCGCTTTCAGATGTCCTCTTTTTTAGTAACATTTTATAGTGTCCTGTTTTAACTTTACATATTTTTAATTGTGCTTGTTTTAGTATCATTTTAGTATTTCTAAATGCAGGTATATATATTTTGCCCTTTTATCTGTTTGAAATTCAAGAGTTTGTTCTTTTTATTGACATTCTATCAGCTTTACATATTAACTTATTTCTTTTATTTTGCACTTCTGTTTTTCGTTCTTGCTGCTTGATATACGTGCTTTCATGTACCTAAATTTTATATGATAGCCTTAAATGAGGCTTAGTACATAGCTCTGACCAGCTGTTTGTAAGAGTTGGGGAAAGCAACGGGCCCAGTGCATTTTGGCTGTTGTAGTTGTTCTACCTTTTGAGCAAAAGGGAATACTGCAGCCCTTTTTTCTCTTTTTTGTCTGGTCATCTAGCACCAAACTAAAAAATTACATTTCATGCGCCCTTGTGATCAAGTGTTGCTTTTTACTGCATAGACAGCATAGTTTTATTAAAATACCACCTTTCAGCAGTGAAATACCCGGTTAGAGTGGTGATTTACTAATACTGAGGCTACTGAGTGTATACAGTAGGTACACGTGTTGATTCCTAGGGGTTTATGACTAATAGAATTAAAATCCAATGTGTAGTTTGCTGTGCGCACTGCACTGTGTGGGTACTTGAAGGCCACACAATATAAAATGCACAGAGAATTTTATGTGTGTTGTGGTCTGTGTGGTGGTCAGCAGAGGCCTTCCTTTCAGGCTTAATCCTGCTCTGATTACTGTAGTAACACCTTACATCCACAGAGGGGCAATAGAGACCTTCTGATCACACACTGCTCCCTGTCTCTGGAATCTTTGCTGTCCCTCTCTCCTTTAAAAAAAAAAAAATCAATTTGGTTACATTTTATCTGTTACATTTTATAGGTCATAGAGTTGCAAGCACCATTAGTCACTTAACTCAATAAGGGGAACTCCTAAGCCTGCCGCACTACTTTTTACATGTTAAATGCATAAAAGAGCAGCTACAAAGTATTTTAATAGAGAAAATGAAACTGTCTCTGAACATACATCAGAGAGCTTTTTTATTTTATTATATTGTATATATCTCAGTGATATTTCTACAATTTGACATTGGAGCATTCCTTCAAATGGGCTATATGTAGTTTTTTTTAAATGAAATTAATCACTTTTTTATTGCCTGTGTCTGAAGTGTTGTAACTTCACATAAAAACAACCCATTTGCCGTGTTTTCTTGTTACCTCTGACGGCCAGTATGCCTAATCCTATGTGAGACCGGCTCCCAGCACAACAAACACTCCAACACAAACTCCACATATAAATAAAAAATAGGCAAACAGTTTTATGTGCTGAAGCCCATCAGGACAAACATGAATCAGATCGACTTCAGGTGAAAACACTGTCAACATCAGAAAGGCCTGAGTCATGGAGAAACCTCCGTTTTGTTTTGAAACCGAAAAAACCTACACAGAGTTGGCTTTCATCCTTTTGGACAGGCAAACTAACATTACTGCAAAGCATGTGAAATATATTGTGATTTTGTGCTTTGGTTGGCTCAAGTTAGATAACGTTAGCTTGCCGGCTAATGCCGACCAGTTGCTAACGTTATCCAGTGCAAAATACAGTTGTATGGCTTTCAGCATTACTTCACCAGCTAATGCGATCCACATTACTACCTGTGCACCACCAGTATTATGTCAAACTGTTGATTTTAGCCTGCAAGAAATGATATAACGGCACAAAGCAAATGTGGAGCTATTTGTTTATACTAGCCTATAGTGATGCAAGAAAGGACAGCCAGCTATCATTAGCATGAATCCACCACTGTTTGCTTCGTAACATTGAATTTAGATTTATAGACGTTTTACCAATGCTCAGGTGCACAGCTTCTCCACCTTCTCAATTGCTGTAACATTATATACAATATTGCAACACGACGCAGGACAACACCATAGTGGAAGACCAATTCACTACAGTAACGTTACTGTAGTCTAAGTGTTATAAAGTGTGACAACAATCTCATTATCATATTCAGTCTCACTAACTGTTTCGTTATCATCCAATACATTTAGCTGTGCTTGCATTGCTGAGCTTCCGGTGAAAGATACACAGATAGTTATTGAAAATTGGATCACGTCAGCTGAATGTAGTCAATGTACCGTTATCATACAACCAGCATTGAGTAGTTCAGAGTTCATAAAAATATTACTGTAATGTTGCAGTGGGAGTTTACATCAGTTTCCAGCACTTTGTGTGAAGCAGATTTTGCTGGCTCATGAGTTCGAGCACGCGTACGAGCACATACATGGTTTCAATCTAAAAACCAAACTGCTAGTGGCTGCTGAAAACTACGTAATACCCCTTTCAACTTGCCCTGTGGATCATTTCCAATTCTGAGAAATAACCAGGATCACATATGGGGAAGACTTTCAGGCTGATTTACTTATGAAAGATGACTGTGAAAACTGCAGCCTCTGGTTAAATGAGTCCTACCCTCTCCCTCATTTTCCATCTTTAATATATCAATATGTATCTTTTTTCAGGATCACATTAAGTTTTTACAGAGGTCTGATTGCCTGAGGAGGACAGAGGAGCAATTAAAGACTAACACACACACACACACAAACACACATACACACACTTGACATTCGCCTCCTCCTTTCCTTGAGACGAAATGAAGTGTGCAGAGCATATCCTCCTTCTTTAAGAACATGATGTCATATAATCAAAATGCTCCATCAAACCCAAAGTGTCTCAGGTCACATTCCCCTATAGTGTCACAAACGTCTTATTCTCTCGGTCTCAGCGTCACCACTGTGACCATCAACAGTGCATCTCCTGCTCTACATCTACCCAACCTACTTTTCAGTATGCTTTGTTAAAATGTCACACTTGAAACACACACACACACACACACACACTTCCCTAAGCTTACTTACTGCTCATAAATTTTGTGGTTATATGTTACGCCGAGGTGAACACTTGAACTGCAGTTTGTCATTTTATGCCAGAGTTGGCAGATACATTTTCTCTCATTAATGAGAGCCATAAAACCACACGGCCTGTCAGAAACATTGAGATCACTGAAGAGGGTACTCAGCACTTTGAAAGGACAATCACACAAGTGAAAGTACAGGTGCACACACACACACACAGAGGAAAAAGTTCAGGAAATACGCTGTTCAAGTCAAAACTGGGATCAAAGAATTTAAAAACTAAAGACCAGCGGAGCACAGGGAGAAGGACAACTTAATTTGCTGTGTATTGCAACATATTCATAACAATATAACTTATTCAGTTATTCACACAGTAACATGAAGGCCAAAACTTCAATCTATTTTATTGCAGTGATTCAGTGTTTATGTGGATTGCATATTGACATCAAATAGATCAGTGCTGCTGTTGAAGGTGAATAAAAGTCTGCAGAAACATCAAATTACTTGTTTATCTATATGGCTGAGAAGGATTAGATAAGAACGTGGGAAGTGATTTTGGCTGTTTGGCTATTGTTGCTAATCAGTATGACAATTCAGGCAAAGACAATAGTGTACTGAGGGAGTGGGGGAGAAAGACAGATAACTTGTGGGTGTGCAGTGTGTTTGCATGTGCATAAGGCATATGAGCGTCTCAGGAAGATTTAATCCTCTCTGTCTTTACATATTCAGCGTTCGTGTTTGTCAGAAAGGAAAACAAAAATAATCAGCCAGTCGCCTCTCAACATTCATCCAAATTCCAGAATTTTCCTTTGTGTTATATATAAAAAAGAATATGGAGAACGATTGTTTTAGTGCTTATTCATTGATCTTCTTCACTCTGTCATAGTCAGAGTTAAAGACTGGATAAAGTATAAGTGATATGACGATAAGTACCGTGAGATGATGAGAAGTGTGCTACCTGTCAGACATTTTGATGTATAGTTTATACCAAAGTTACTATCTTTTTTATATTTCCAGGTGTATTAAGCCATTGTAGGCAATGATGCAAATCAATGAGCAGGACTGCTTCATGGCAGCATTGGATTTACAGGATTTTTGCATTAATATAGTCATGTACCATTATTCTTCAGGCATTTAAGTCACTGGAACCAAACCATTCACACATTTCCTTTTTCTGTCCCGTTCCAAAATAACGTTGGCATTCAGTCATAGCAGGTTTCATGGGTATTTTTAATATAAAAAAACATTTAACCCTATGTACATTATTCTTGGAAAATCGCCACCAGAGCTAATGGAGGAAATGAACAAGTTCCTATATAGAATCGCAGCCCTGAATCAAATAAATAGGAACTGGCTAAAACTCCATTGATCTGTTCAAAGATGGAAGGTAATGATACAGGAAATATTACAAATGGAGAGAATACGTTTGAGGGCTTGTTTCCATATATCTTTCTGTCGGGCTGAATACAGCCCTGGTGTGCGTCAACTAAGAGTTGTCCAAAATCTACTGGAGAACAAAAATGCCTTTGAAGCATTCCTGTGTGAAACAAGCTTTAAAGCCTATTTGACATAGTAGCTGAACCGTGGAATTTACAACTTCTCCGTCCGTCACCTGATGCACAGTGGCCCTAGAAATATTGTTTTCCCATGGACATACATTGTGAAAGAAATGTAGCATTAAGTTAGCTACCTAGCTAATGCCAATCTGCTTCCTCTTACATTTACTCACTTATCTGATTATAGGTGAATGTTGCCAATCAAAACTGCAATACTTGAGTGACAAGTAGGCTATAGGAAATAAGATATTTGTTGCGGAAACCAGGGACTGGGAACACAAGCGCAGGACACGGACAGGTGTTGCGGGCAAGGTGGACTTTATTTTCAGTTTCACACGGGAGTTGGGGAAAGTGGCGGTGGCAAGGCAAAACCGCGGGTGCCAAGGGTTGGTGAGGCGGACAGGAGAGGCGGTTGCGTGGCTGGCGATGAGGTCCTGGGGCAAAGAAAAACAAGTTAGCTTCAAAGACACAGAGAGGCAGAAATACGAAGTTCTAGAATAAGATTAATCTTGAGCCAGAGTATAGCTATGGGTGAACAACTATCTGGCGACGAATGACTGGAGAACTGGAGAAGATATACTGCAGGAAAGTGAGCGGATGACAGGCAGGTGTGTATGGTCGGGTGAGGAGTGATGAGCTGATTGCCAACAGGTGCGTGAGCCCACGGAGCCAGAGGAGGTATTCATGACGAAACACACACACACACACACACACACACACACACACTCTTTCACTGCACAAGCTCTTCATCCCAGAGCTGCCTTTCTGGCCCCCACTCCAAAAAAACCCCCAAAAATTACTATTATGGACAGAATATAAAAAACATTTAAGTTTAAGTGGATTAGTCATGAGGTCGTGATTTCATTTATGAGCATTCATATTAACAAAATACTTTACTAACATATAGACATACTCATGGTACACATCTTAGAGGAGGATTAGACACACATGCACACAACCCAAACCTATGATATATAATTTAAAAATAGTCTTTATTTAGGTGGCAGGAGTTAAAATTAGTCATCCTCAACATTTGTTGTGTTATGGTTTAACAACGATAAAGACAATAAAGGATGTAGGCGGGATGATTTTCTTCCTGAACAGCTATCGTGTTTTTCCCAAATGATATACAGATTTTTAGGCATTCTATTATCTCAAACAGCTTGAAAAATAGTGCATATAACTGTTGTAAATCGTAGAATAAATATCCCCAGGGAAGACAGAATATACATATAGAGAAGGTCTTATACTCACATAAAGTAACTGTGTCATGCATTTTTAGCTCATCAATTATGGGAACAGCAGGTCACTCAGTTGATGTTGCACCTTGGACAGAAGAATAACTGGCACGTCAGAAATATGTCTTGTTGTTGAGATACGAAGAATGTCATACAGATAGGTTAACTTGTTTCTCGTCTTATCGTCTTTTGTTCAGAGTCATCAGGGAAAAGGTTTGCTCAGCAATGTACAGTACAGTAGGTGGAGCCGAAAAGACTCATCGTTTGTGTTGCATGGCGTTGCAACAGAGGAAACCTGGCCTTTTATGAAACCCAGTAAAACTCAGGCAGCGGGAGAAGCTGATGTTGACTCTGCAGAGCATAATTGCATTGCATTTCGATCACCTCCAATGGCACACTTTCACCCACTTCTGCCACGTCAATCGAGAAGAGAGTTGTAAAGAGCTTGATGTCTTTTTCAATGGTCAAAAGTCTTGAAAGCGTTGACTGAATTGTGTCAGAAGAGATGTGATCACTGACCAATAGTTAACTTTTTTGTAGAAAGGTTGGTATCTGGGAAAGCAGCCTTCAGGTCCGACAATGTGGGGAAGTGGGTAACACTGAAGCTGCCTAGTTGTGTCTCACAAAGACGTCTTTGCCTTGCAGGCCTTCGTTCAATGTGTTAAGTTGGCTTCTCAGATAGACTAAAAAAACCATGTCTGCAGAAGAGGGTCACTCAGTTAATGAAAATGTCAGTCCTTCCCTTTCAAAAATATGAAAGGCTCATGAGGGTAATAACATTGAAATACAGGCTCACACACACTAAGAACGAGCACATACACGTTGAAAATGTTCACATTCCACCACCTTCACACACAGCGAGAGACAGGCTTGTGTGTATCTGAGTGTGTGGATGTAAAATAATTTCAGTGCGCAGGAAGGCACTAAAGCTGCGTGTCATATGTAAAATATCCCTGGTCAAAATACATGCATTCCTGTACGAGTCTATAGTATTTCGCAGGTCAGCAAATAATTGTATACTGTACATCATAAAGCAAAGTATTGTAGGTTTCATTTGAATAAGCAAACAAAGAAAATGAATGAAATCTAAGTAGGTGAAGAACAGAAATTTAATGTGACATGCTATAAATATCTCTTCCCATAGGTTTAGGGAAATATATATTGTTCCTAAATCTGTGAGCACATGATTAATTGTGCATATGGTTGCTTAGATACACAATATGTCTCTACAAGGCACATGAATCGTACACAAAACCATGTTTTATTGCTTTGGCCCTGATTTTATTTTGAAAGTTAGGACAATAAGTGGAGGTTGCTATCTGGTAAAATGGCGCATGCGTGACACATCTAAATATTGGGCAGTGGCATGATGTGAGCAGTAGCAATGGCAGGAAACCATCCAGAGGAGGCTGTTGGTATTTTGAGGAGGCTTCTAGGCCCAGGTTGCCACTCTGAATCTAGGCCTTCCTTTTACACTACAACAATGCACAGAAATTATTATTATTAGCGGCCAGTACATTGGAGTGGTAGGTCTGGAAATCTTTGTGATTGATTCCTTGATTGATCATACTCGAATTAGATTGATTGTTTTCACCAAGCTGCTAGATTCCGTTAGCTACCATTAGGCTAATTACATAGCTATTATGTAGCGATATGTAGTCAGAGCAGAGCAGACAAGCTTGAAGATGAATTGTTTAGGACTGTAAATGCCAAGGCAAGGCCACTTTCTGACTTCGCATGGATGAAGTAAGTGAAAATAAAAGACACACTGGCCTTTTCTTTAAGTTTATATTCAATTTAATAATATATTATCTCAATTTATAAATTATGTCTACTAAGTATTTGTGTCAAAAAACAGGCAATTTATTATTTTGGCCCGTAAAAAACATGCATGGCCAGTGGATTTTTTTCAACTACTAGTCCTTTTTGCCTGTGAGTCAAGTTAATGTGTGAATGTATGAATGTACATTATTGGTCATACACAGATATATATGTACAGTATTCATGTGTATATATGGATGAAGCAATTATACTTTTTTACTTGCTTTCTGTTTATATCACCAGTTGCATAAAGAACAAAAATAATAATTGCAAATATATTTGGCATTTTATGGTTGTACTGAATCATGAATGTATTGCAATAAACGTATATTTAAAAAGTCAATGAATTATCCAGAAACAGACTATCTATACATACACTATATAACAATATAGTACATACTGATGTTGCAATTTAAAATTACATAAACTGAGATAGACAATTTTCTCCATATCCACAGCTAGGCTTTCCTGATGCATTACCTGATGGTCTCATTAGGTGTAATTACTCTGTGGTTTTAGCAGAAGTCATAAATGATTACCTGAAATTAAAATGTATTTTAATTAGTGTGTATACCCTTGGTGTTGTTTTGACACGTGTTTTATTAATACATACATTACTGTTCTGTTGTTGCATACAGTTTGGGAAGCGGTGTTATTTGTCGTTTATTTGCATCATCTGGGATTTGAGCACTCCTACGTAACTTTGTCTCATGATTTAAATCAGGGCCACGTGGGCAGCGCTGAAGTGACTACCTGCTGCTGTTACATAGTGCCATAAACATAGGGCCCATGAGAGACAGCTAACTCTAGCTAGTCCCCCTTCTTTCTATAATGTGGAATGAACACAGCAATGTGTTCATTCCACATGTGTGTGTGCATGAGCTGCTGATGACTCAACAGGTGTTAAATTACATGAAGAAAAAAAAGTCTCTGTATAGCATGATGGGTTCTCTTTTGTAACATTCAGTGTTACAAAAGGATGTTATATCAATGTTCATAGGTTTTAGGTTTCAGGATGTAGACAACCATGGAATTTGACAGCCCATAAGAAAGACTGTTTCCACAAATGTATGTCTATAAAAGGTTTTATCATATTTTGAAAAATGGAAAGACATGCACAGTATAGCTGCTGTTCATATTTTCTTGTGTTAAAAGTGTAGTCAAGTCTCAAGTCCTCTTTGTTGTGACTTCAGCCATGACTCCAACCTTTTATTTCTTCTTTCGAAAGCATAGGTGGGTTCTACTGTAGAAGATGATTTTGTTTTTGCTGTAAATATGCAGATAGTTATGGATGACATGCATTTCTTGATGAGAAATACTCTAAGGTCTGTTTCAGCTAACATGCACATGTATACGTGAGCAAAAGATTAAAAGTATTTTGGGTGTTGAGAACAGCACCAATCACAAACTAATCCGGATTTTCTTATAATCGCTGCTATGATTCCTTCACTCTTGTTCTTTTTAGGACAATCACCCGTGTCTGGCTGCCTTTATTACCTTGGTTCTCTTTATCTATTGACCACCTGTTTTATATTCTGGAAATTATTTGAGCCATGGGAAGCCACTCGTAATTTGTAATTATCAAGGATAAAAACCTTTAAGAGAATTTGTGCTTAAATAATTTTGCAATGTGCTTGGTTTAATGCCATGTTATTTACTGATATCATTAAACTAATTATCTGTCTTCCCGCTGACTGCTTGTCTGAGTCATTCCACAAAGCCCACATCTGCTGAGCAAGAGTCCCTCTTTCTGCAGCATTACACAGACTAACAATCTGTGGCGTTTTGAGATACAACGTTTTTCATGTCTGTGGCTACAGAGAGTTAAAGAAAAAAAGATGATACTGAGCATAAGTGAAGTTAATACTTGTATGCATATTCAGACATGGCCCACAGGCGCACATACAGAGTCATCCATAGCACACTACTAAAATCACTTACACTACCCCATTATATATATAAACTTTTATTTAAACAGGAAATGTCCCATTGAGACACAGTCTCTTTTACAAGGGAGTCCTGTATAGCACAAATAAAACACAATGTTTCAGCCATAAGTTGAAAAACAATACATTACGTAAATTAAAATACAATACAGATTTACACAAATTTACAAAATATTTACATAGAAAAGAGTTTAAAATATCTAAACAAACGAAATAAGGACTAAATGTAGAGATCTACCTACCTCTTCAGTTCTAAACTGAAGAAGTCCTTTGGATGAGGGACGAAACGTCTTCCAGTATCTTCAACCAAGTCCAGTTGCCCTTGACTTTAACCTTCGTTGGATAGCCATAGTAAGACAGACTCCTCTTGTCTCCTCTGTCCTCGTTCTTGGTACCTTACAAAGTAGCCCGTCACTAGATCTTAAATGATATATACTTTGCATATCAACAAATCTTAAACAGATATAAGAAGGCAAAAGACCTAAAATAGCTTTATAAATAAAAATGTACCATTGTAGCATGCTGCACAATTTGAGTGATGGCCAATTTACCATACTGTATCAGATGAAGTGATGTGTCTGATAGCCAGCATTTGTGATGAACCTGAGAGCCGCATGATAAAGAGGGTCAAGCTTTGACAGAGTAGATGGACATGCAAATGGATAGATGATATCACCATAATCTATCTGAGACAAGAATAATCCATTTTTTTCCGTGTAGTCCTAAAAAGCAAGATTTTAATCTATATAAGAATGCCAGAGTAAATTTAAGTTTTGTAGCAAGAGCTTCAATATGTTTTTAAAGGTAAAACCTTTGTCCAGTCAGATACCCAAGTATTTATAAGTATCAACAAGTTCAATGGCATCATCTTGCAATGTGTTAACTTTAATATTTATAGGTGCAAATATCATCGCCTTTGTCTTTTTTGTATTCAAAAGAATCTTCAAATCAAACAGGGCAGATTGTAATGAGGCAAAGTCTAACTGCAAATTTGCACAGGCAAGCTCAGGTGTAGGGGCACAAGAATACATAATTGTATCATCCGCATACAAATGATACTGTGAGTGTTTAAACTTACTGCAGACATTGTTTATATAGATGATAAAAAGCAAAGGACCCAGAACTGATCCTTGTGGGACACACCTTATTTAGGATAACAGGGTCAGATGTTACATCCCCATGCCTTACAATTTGCGTCCGTTCAGAGAGAAAACTGTGAAACCAATTTACAGCTCTATGCCCAACACCAATATTCAACAAGGTTTTGATTAACATGAAATGGTCTACTGTTACAAATGCCTTTGTAAGGTCAATGAACACAGCCATACAGAATAACTTTTTATCAATCGCCGCTTTTATGTCATCAATAACTTTTAAATTCTTATAACAGCACTTCCTATTTTCAGCTGGTGAGGGAAGCTGTTAACTTATGTTATTCTGTAGTGCTCTAATAGTTTTCCAAAATTTAGAATGGTCATGCAAACTAATTGACGTTTGCGCCAAATAGTATTCAGCTTTAGATTTTCTAATGAGAGCTGTACACTGATTTCTAAGAGTTCTAAAAAGACGCCAATCTTTAGCACTCTGAGTTTTTCTAGCTATTGACCATTGATTATTTCTGGCATGGATTAGGTCAACTATGTCTTTCGAAAACCAAGGGTTGTCTCTGTTTTTTATCCTGAACTTCCTAATGGGGGCTTTAAGAAATGTTGCTGAAAAAAAGCTACAGCATCCTCAATGGTAGGAATCAATTCTATTTGATACTATTTCACTCTGGATAGATCTTGAAGGAAAGCTTGCTCCGAGAAGTGCCTGAAACAACGTCTGAGAACAGTCCGACCTTTGGATTTGAGTAATTTTGTACTCCTAACACATGCAATAGTACAATGATCACTCATGTCACGTGGTAAAACCCCAACAGCAACATATTTATGTGCTGCATTTGTTAAAATAACATCAATGAGTGTATCTTTACCTGGCTGTGAAGGATTTATCCTGGTAGCACGATTTATATTTATAAGTTGTCTATGAAGATTCTCAGTCATCCAGGTCATAGTAATCAAACGAAGGTTAAAGTCAAGGGCAACTTCAAAGGACTTCTTCAGTTCTGACTGACTGGCAGGGAAACTCAGCTATTTAACCTCAGTGGGGTCGTTTGCCAGGATTGTAGATACTGCTGGTTCGTTAGTGTTCGTGGTTGCTGTAACGACAGTCGTTACAGTCGTTAGGACTACCCAAGGCCAAGACTGAACGACCATCGTTGGTATCTTCACATGAGGCCAATAGGTTACGTTTGTTGAGTTTCCTGGGAAGTGATGAAAGGACAGCATTGTAAGTGGGGGATAAGTGGTGGCGTAGACCCCCTCCTCTGTTCAATGACGGCTTCTCGACCCTGGTGTAGATGGCTTCCTTGACACCTCTTTCAAACCATTGTAGTGAACAACGGTGTGGATTTGTGCATTTTATATTGAATAAATTTGGAGCTACTCTAAATTCCTTTCTCCTCCCCAGAGAAGAAGGGGAGGGGTCAAAGTTGCTTTCTCTAAGTGCTATCCCGACCATAAAACTGGCACCTTTTTGATTCCGAAGCTGATAACGCGGGGCCTGACTGTTAAACTGACAAAGGGACACAAACCAGCCATTGGCATCTCCCTGAACAGCCTATCAAAACTGGCGCCCAACACACGTTTCCGTGGCAACTGACCTTATTCTTTGTTTTATTACCACATCAAAGGGATACTCCTTGTCTCACCTAAGTGTGACATTGTCCAGGACAGCTGAACTTTCAATGTAAAAGGACTGCAGTCTCCAAAGACTCAAAGCATTTAATTAAATTTAATTAAATCTTTAGTTACCTGAATATGTTTGCCTCTATTTGAGTAGCTATGTTAACTGTTGTTGCTATCTGTTGTTGATATTAGTGCTGAAAAGAAGTTACTTGTGCAATGTTTTTATTTTCAGCAGGAGACACTCCTTCATCTAATGTAATCCAAGCTTTCCTCATGTAACCTGAGCTCCCCCAAGTGGGCGAAATAAGTATTACATGCCCTCGTCGGAATTGCCGTTAAATGTATAAATATCCTGACCAATAATGTGACAATTGTTTCCTGTTACCAAATGCCTAGAACAGTACAACCGTTCAACCATTGAGGTTCGATTGTGGAAAATATTTGATTATAATACGTGCAAATAGATTTCTTTTAAACTTTAAGTTTAGAAAGGCAGTCCCATGGGAAACCTGAGACACCCCCTGGGGAGCCACGCCCCAGGCAACAAAAGAGCGACACGCGACCTCGCTTGGCGCTCTTCTCTTCGCTGTTGGCTCTTCCACCCTGCTCGGCCCTCTGGACGCTTCGGCACGTGCAGCGTGCCTCGCCAGGCAACGCCCAGACTCGGCCAGCGAAACAAACAGGCCTTTGTTCGCCTGAAGCTACACACCTGAAGTGCCGCGTCATCGATCTGCCTTCAGTTTGTTTTATTTTCTTTATTTCTTTTGTTTGTTAAAGTTATCAGCCCGTTAAGTTACACTGGACTAATTCAGGAACGACCAAGTTCCATTTTAAGCCTTTTTCGTCGAGCCAACTTCACCGAGGTCAGACCAAGCCACGTGGTCTCGCCAGCTACAACGAAGGAAACCTGAAAACAGCCGAATTGCCAGACGGAGGAGGCGTTTTCAATCAGACACGGAAAACCCCGGAGAATCCCTAGCAAAAGGCCAGGATCGGGCAGCTAGCGTGGGACCAGCAACAGGCCAAAAGCAGACGGTCGACAAGCAGTAAGACTTAACACACGTCCTGTGATCAGATGTCCATTTTAACTCCTAAATTATAGCATTAGTTTACTTTCATTAGCTCTTCTATGCCGTATGAGTCAAATGCTTCCCACAATCGAACCTCCAGGCTCATTGTTCAGCAAATGTTTATGTTCCCTATATCCAACCATCTTTTTATCACCTTAGTTAGAGAATAAAGTCACTAAAATATATTCAAGAGCTGTGTGTGTTGCCTATTTATAGTTCCTGCCAAGAGAATTGACCCTTGAGATATGAGACTGACTGACTGATTTAAGATAATTGAGCGATTATTAACTAACTGATCATTAGTAATAATTGTATAATTATTCAAAACTACCTAGAGGTCCGGAGACTCTAGGATTATAACAACTCCGGTGGAGCCCTTAACGAGGAAATTTTGATTTTATGAATTAAAAATTCATAATTGGGTATCAATTCTTAGAAATTTATTAAAATGCATAACTAATAAATTTAGGTCTGCTACACCATCCATCTTCTCTGTTTAAAATGTGCACCTGGTGGTCCTCAAACGAGTGTCCTCTGTCCTTCAGATGTAAGTAGACTGCAGAGTCTTGACCTGAGGAGTTGGCCCTTCTGTGTTGAGCCATGCGTTTGTGTAGTGGTTGTTTATTCTCCCCAATATAGAGGTCTGTGCATTCCTCACTGCATTGGACAGCATACACTAGATTGCTTTTCTTGTGTTTGGGTGTGCGGTCTTTGGGGTGTACCAGCATCTGTCTTAGTGTGTTCTTGGGTTTAAAAAACACAGGGATGTTGTGTTTGTTTCTCTGATACTCCAGACACGTATGGAATCACAATGTTGTTGTGTTTGACCTTCTTTTCCTCCTCCCCTGTAGTTTTGTTCTTCTTGGATCTTGTGGCTGTTTTCACAAAGGTCCATTTAGGGTATCCACAGGCTGTAAGTGCCCCCTTCAGGTGGAGATTTATAAGCCGTGTTAGATTTATAGAATCACAAACCCTCTTTATTTTCTCAGATTTCTCAGTCATCCAATCCCAGTTCAAGTCACCTAACAAGATCAATTCAGATGAATGAAAATTTGATAACACCTCTGTCAGACTAGTGATGCTATCATTAATGGCAGAAGGGGGCCTATAACAACCGATGACAATAAGTGGAACATTTGCATTTTTATTTCCACAGCCAAAAGTTCAAATTGCTTGGAAATTGATTTAGAAAGCCGAACAGAGCACTGAAGATCATCAGAAATATAAACTGCAACACCTCCAGCCCTACCTTTACGGTCAGATCTAAAAATCCTATAACTGTCAATAAATAAAACATTATCAGAGACAGAAGGTTTTAACCAAGTTTCAGACGCTATTACAACATCAGGTTTAGAAATCATGAACCAAGTTTTAAATATGTCTAATTTGGGTACAAGACTTCTAGCATTTATGTGAAGAAAGCCAAGCCCATGTCTGTTCCTAAATTCTAAGGGGGTTGAAAGCTGATGTAGACTTTCAGGAAACAATTCTGGACCTGGATTGGTGCTAACATTTCCAGAGACCAGAAGGAGTAAAAATTAATTATCATTAATTATCATAATTACTGCCATTAGCAGCTCAAAAATAACAAAATTAACATCAAAATAATCAAGCCACAGGCAACTAGATTTAATTAATTCTATCATGAAATATGTCTTAAGGGAGCAGTCATGTTTATATAGAATACAGAAGTCACAGCTATCTCCCTCCTTCTCTCTTTCAAGCTTTCAGATCATCTTAGAGCTCATACCACTGAGAAAAGCATGTGACAACCAGTAAGCCACACACACACACACACACACACACACACACACACACACACTTCCCTAAGCTTTCTTACTGCTCATAAATGATTTTTTTCAGATCTCCAAAGCTCAGACTTCAAAATTGCATTATTTATTCATATATAGATTAAATATTCAGTGGATGATCAATAGCCTGCAGCATTCCCGGTGACTCACAGAAACACCACAGTGAGACCAACAACCTTCAAAATAATAAGGGTTGTTTGAAGCACCTTGTATTGTTATTTTGTATCTAATGATGATCTCAAAGATGATCTGCCCCAATTGCCTTAGAAAGTGGAGTCTCTGCTGCAGTCTCAACACAGGTTACCAATTTTTGTTTTCCAGCAAAGAATGTTGTCAATGTGGACACCTAAGTATTTGTAACTTTGACACCTGAATGATTGTCTGGTTTTTGATGATGTTTTGATACTGCTTTCAGGCTTTGTCCTTATCTTAGCTAACCGGTTGCTTGCGGTAGACTGATATTTACCGTACAAACATTACAGTGATATTGATCTTCTCAGCTAACTCTTGACAAGAAAGCAAATAAGTGTATTTCCCAAAATGTTGAAACTTTTTTGGATAAGACTTTTTTTTTTTTTTTGGATAATGCCTTTTGCTTTACAGTTTTTTTTTATCACTTTGGTACTATTATCGCAAGTATGTGGTAAAATTTCACAACTCTTAGTACAAGTACTCAAGGCAGATCATCAAAAAGGCTATATTTTCAAACATGTAATCACATGTTCAATTGACTAAGTACAACACACAAAATTACACGGTAACTTTTTCACCACACCTAATCACTGTGTCATCAAAGATATACCTTTCATATGAAGTAACTGTCTTTCACAATGCAATGCTCATGATACTTTTGATATGCTTCTCTTCCGATTTGCATAAATAAATTTGACCAACACTTAATCCAACTAATCTTACTGGTTAATCACTGAACCGTTTGGTAAACCTATAGATTTTAAATTGGTTTGTCAGCTATATAAAATTTGTGTTTGTATGAACATCTAAATTACATTTAACCTTATCTAACACATGAATACTCATAATTGATTTCATCTTGTAACCACAACTGGTCTCCCATTTAAAGGCAGTGTGTAAACACTGGCAATTTCTTTCAGTATGGAGCACAATAGACAGTAAGGAAGAGGAAGAGCTGGTGGACAAGGGATCCATCAGAGGGGTGGGCATAGGCCCCAACAGAGAGGTCAGACAGGTCCTGTCGAATGGGTGGTCGTCAAAGAGAGGGAGTCAGAACTGTAGTCTCTAATGAAGTCCGGGTTATCATCGTTGATCATGTGGTGAACCAAGGCCTTACTATGGCAGAGGCTGCCAGATTAGTTGAGCCAAATCTAAAAAGATCACGTCAATTGAATTATTCGCACTTTTAGGCAAAAAAAACCCCAAACAGTTTGGATATATACTATGCTTTAACTTTAGATTTATAGTGCAGTATTCTTACAGTATGATCTAGTCACAGTATATTCTTTTCTATGCTAAAAATTGACAGAAAACCCCACAATTGTGGCCGTGGCCGTGTACTGACCAGCCAGCAGGAGTTGTGTTTTTGAACTGTTCTGAACTGCGCTTCAAAACAATTGGACCACAACCAAAACAAGATTATTCTTCTTCTCTGGGTTTTATGCCAGATCCAACCACCTTGTTTAGGTTCACACCGCCCCCTACTGTCCTGGAGTGTGTCATTTCAAGGCATTATGTACTTCAGGTTACAGGTTCAACCAAAACACCATGCTGTGTGCATCACTTAAAAGGGTCCCCTGGAAACACTTTCGTTGTGTTGTCTAAATGTGTTGTGTTGTCTTAATGTGTTGTGTTGTGATGAATTTGAATGTTTTTTCTTAAATTGAAGTGCGTTGGCCTCTCAGGGCCACCGTAGATAAGGATTGTGAGGTTACTTCCTTGTCATTACAAAATCCCGGATTGCCAATGACCACACTAATGAACGAATTGGATAATCACATTCACCCGGTGTGGAAGCACACATGTGCTAATTTGAAAACGCAGCACTCAGTTGTGCTATAAAAGACAGCAGGTGAGTTCACCTGTCTTCAATAAAAATGGAAGGAGCTAGAAGAAGAAGAAGAGTGAGAATGAGAGGGGGAGCTCAAAGAGGAGATGAAGGAGGTAGAGGAGGAGGCCCAGGTAGAGGAAGAGGAGAAGAAGGAGATAGAGGAAGAGGCCCAGGTAGAGGAAGAGGAGAAGGAGGTAGAGGACGAGGCTCAGGTAGAGGGAGAGGAGAAGAAGGAGATAGAGGAAGAGACTCAGGTAGAGGTAGAGAAGGACTTGAAGAGTTGATAGAACCTGAACAAAGAAGACGAGGACCAAATTTAACTCAAGAATCCGTGCAACACTTATTGACCATGTTATCAACCATGGACTGACACTGATGGAAGCTGGACAAAGAGTTCAACCAAATCTCAGCAGAAATACTGTTGCGTCAGTAATTCTGACATTTCATCGAGAAAACAGGTAAGCTAACCACACAGTACATTGAAACTGAAGCTTGCTGTATTTATCATCAATATTGTTTACTGTGACATTTTTTTATAAATTTTTTTACATAGGATTGAGGGTCGAGGACACCAAGGTGGAAGGGGCCTTATGTTCACTTATGCACAAGAGGCCGCCATTGTGAACATGGTTTTGACCAATAATTGTATCAGGCTGTGAGAAATCCGAGCCAATATCCTCAATGATGAGCATATGTTACGACCCCCGCCAAAGCTCGTTACAAGATAGGGTCATTTAACTCAAACAAAACAACAAATCTGATGGGCTGGCCAAAACAAACAAAAGAAAGGGAAGCCCTCCAGACCAGCCCACAAAGGGCTGTAAGATCTGGAGGCTTCCCCTCTACCCTAAACCAATCCCTAACTAAACAAACAGAAATAAAGCCGCGAAAAATAAACTACCAGTCCCATCAGAAATATAAGAAAAGAACAATAATCAAAGAAATACAAATTAGTCTCAGAGGTGTGCTGCTGCCATGGCTGGAAGGTGGACCAGAGACAAAGCCAAGCGCCCAACCCCCTCTTATCTGTTTCTCCCACACCCAACCTGAGGGGGAAAAAAAAGACAGGAGTCACCATCATCTAGAATTGCACACCATGACCAGCAGGAGGGGGGGAATGCAACAGGGAGAACGTAACACCATATTTTCAATAATAACGAGTCTCTCTGTCAACATTAGGTCGAATCCTCAAGAAAAATCAAATATACATGAAGCAACTGTATCAGGTATCATTTGACAGAAATTCAGAGAGAGTGAAACATCTGCGCAATGAGTATGTGGAGGTATGTATTGTTCATCTTACTATGGTGTGGTATTGTGCACTGCTCGTAATGTTCTGGCACAAAAAAATACTGTGCAATAGATATTGAATAGCATCCTATTGTCTTTTACTGTATTGAGAGTCTTGCAAATGGATGCTGCAGAAATTCAACATGAATTTAAATATATCGATGAGGCTGGATTTAACCTTGCGAAAACAAGAAGAAGAGGGAGAAATGTAATTGGACACAGGGCAATCACCAATGTGCCAGGGCAGCGAGGGGGTAACATCACCCTTTGCGCTGCTATTACACAAAATGGGGTCCTCCACCACCATGCAAATCTGGGACCCTATAATGCGAATCTAATACTTGCATTTCTTGACAGATTGCATGAGACTGTCACAGCATTAAACCAAGTGGACCAGATGCGTACATGTACATTGTCGTTTGGGACAATGTCTCATTCCATCGGGCTGCTCTGGTCCAGAATTGGTTCCATGAGCACCCTGAATTTGAAGTCTTATACCTTCCCCCATACTCCCCCTTCCTGAATGCAATAGAAGAGGTTTTTTTCAGCATGGCGGTGGAAGGTATATGACCTGTGGCCCTATGACCATTTGCCCCTCATTCAGGCCATGGAGCAGGCCTGTGATCATATCGAAGTAGCTTCTGTGCAGGGGTGGATTCGTCACACAAGGCAATTCTTCCAACGGTGCCTTGCCAATGAAGACATAGCCTGTGATGTGGATGAAATCTTATGGCCTGATCCAGCCAGACGGAGATATGATGAATAGTTACAGTACTCTTGCTGCTTTTACAGTAGTTTTTCTTCAGAGTCAAAGTGTTTGTACTTCATGCAGTAATTATTTGTCTACAGATTTTATTTGTTTCATTGATTTCATTGTTGGTTGATTACTGTAACTGATTATGGTAAGAAATACTGTAAGTATTGAAATAAATACTTGAAATATTCAGTCTGCAGCATCAGTGTTGTGCAGTGCTTGGTAAGTTTATAGTAGGTCTATTTGTGTACATTCTCCCTATATCTCAAACTAATCATGAAGAATGTTGTGGGTTTGTCACTATTTAATTTATTTTTTCATCTAAATTAAACCTTATAACAATGTCTGGCCAAAAATCTAGCACATGCTATTTCCTAAAATTAGTAAATTTTACAAATGTGTTTTTTATTTATCACAGCACTGTGAAATTGGCTGCAATAGTGTCTGATCATTGAGGACTGTGTTGGTTAAATGAAAACTAATAGCATTTTCACATATGTGTATGTTTTGACAGAAGTGTGTCAATTTGCAAACAATCTAGGAATTATGCAAATTTACTGTGGTGTTTGGATAATTGTGATTATATTTTGAAATTGCGCGTAAACAATTGAAAAAAACTGTAATACTGTAGTTTTTCAACAAATGTGGCATCAATAACTATTTAATTCAACCTTGTAGCCTTGGGCACATACCTGTTTTTTCCAAAGCAAGAGCTTTCAAACAATTAGTATTATCATCTATCATATCAGAGACTGATTCCTGTATGTTTCACATCACTGTAGAAATCACAACAAGCTCAAAAAAATGCTTTAGCAAATTTCAACAGACGGTTGACACACAAACATCTGTTTACTTCAATCTGAAGTTTCCATGTGGGCACATTTTGAGAAATCTGTTTGGCTTTGACACTGGTTGGTTATAGTGGAGGTTATCTATACTCAATCATACATAGAATTATAAGTAGCTCCTAGGATTAACTCTGAAAGTGTTTTGTCATTGCTGCTGCTCAGAAGCATGAAATGATGCGAGTTCAGATGAATAACTGAGTGCATATCAACATTAACATAGAGCAATGAGGTGAGAAGCTGATGCATAGAAAACAAAATAGAAAGAACAAGTATGAGTGAGCCCTGGGACACTGTTCTGATAACAAGTCGTGTTTCATGTCAAGATGTTACCAGTAAGTCAGTCCCACCTGAGAAAAAGAACAGGATGTCACTAAACACTCAAAGACAATGCTAATTAACAAACTATAACTGACTTTTTGGGGTGAGAAAAGAGCAGCTGCTAGAGATGTTAAATGCATTTTGTGTTGGCACCCATCAAATCATTTACAGTAGATCACATTTTTGTCACATTTTCTTGTTCATAACGTAGAAGTGAGTTTGGGCTTCTTTGCCAACCTTGGTAGTTAGACATACACTCAAAGATTACAGATGTGTTTGTTTTGATCCACTATAAAGGAACAAAGTAATTTTGATGGGTTAGGTACAAGTCTGTAGTGTGTTTAGCCTGATTTAAAGTTGCACTTAGTCTGAGTCTAGACCTGACGAATTGCTGCTCCCTGAAGATTGAAGGGAGGTGGCGGGGATTAAGAATGAAGACGTCATCTTCTTGGAAGACCCTGAACAGTGCTGGGCAAGTTACTTCCAAAATGTAATACATTAAAAATTACTATTTGAACATAATTAGTTTTATTACAGTATTACTGTCTCTTAACTGTAATGCTTTACACTACTTTTACATTACTTTT
Source organism: Micropterus dolomieu (assembly GCF_021292245.1). Taxonomy (NCBI): domain Eukaryota; kingdom Metazoa; phylum Chordata; class Actinopteri; order Centrarchiformes; family Centrarchidae; genus Micropterus; species Micropterus dolomieu. The sequence goes on from NC_060153.1 coordinate 22,566,008, forward strand.
GAGTTACTTCCACTATCTAATGGGCGCATTATTCCAATAGTAAGATGTGCCTGCAGAGGTGGGTTCTAGTCAGTGCTTAATTTGTGCCAGAGTTTGCTCCGTCACAGCACGCCCCTTCAACACAATAAAATCCAAGATTTCATCCAGCTTAATAGGGTAAATCTAATGGATTTCTGTATTTACTATAAGATTTGGTAGCTTGGTTTCTCATCGCCCTTTAAAACAATATGCAGGTACGCCATGCGTTTTAAATAATTATTAATTATAATTATTTGATTGTAAACTATTAATTAATTATTTTCGGAGGATGGCACATTCATGTGCTCTGGGACACCACAACACCACCATCTAATCATTTACAAATTAAGCTCTTGTTCTAGTGATGTGCAGAGTTATGTCTGCAGATCTTGTGAGTCTTTGACATAAAAATTAACCTTCTGATTAATAGTGAGGGGGTGAAATAGGATGAATCGTCTCCCAAATAAGAAAGATTCTGTGCACACTTATGCACAAGGTGCAGCATAACGTCACTGATTATTTGAATCCCCCGACACTTGTTATTACCATTATACTTATTAATATGTACATGTCGAAGGTGGATATGATATACAGGTGCACATACACATACAAGCATACATGTACACAGTGTGATGAGTGCAAAGAATGCTGGAATAAATAAGTATTATGTGCAGTGTTATGTACATGAGGTAGGTGGATTTGGAATACAGTATATACAATATGACAATATGAACAGTATGAACAGCTTTGAAATGGAAAATGATGAATAAATAAATGGTAAGTGGTAGCCAATAAACAGTAATTATTGCACAGGAATTGTTCCTGACACTGTGAGTCAGAGTCAGCTGTTCATCAGAGTGGTGGCTTGTGGGGAGAAACTGTTCCCGAGTCTTTTGGTTTTGGTGTACAGTGCTCTGTAGCGCCTAACAGAGGGGAGAACAGGTTGTGTCCAGGGTGAGATGGATCTGCAGTGATGTTTGGATCTGCAGTGAGCCGAGCTCCCCCGTAGTTTGCACCCTACCTACAATCTTGACCATTGGATCCACGTAACAGGAAATAACTCTTTACTCATGGATTTGTTTTTCTGGTGCCGAGATGTTTGTCTGTGTTGGTGAATTATTAAAAAAACAAAACACCACTTAATTTCGGGTTAAAATGCACTGTAACACGCGTTAGGCCTACTGAGATTGTAACAGGTAGGCCTATAATATAACAGATTTTTTATAGTAATGCGTTATATTACTTATAAAAAAGCAATGCATTACTGTAATTGCGTTACTCCCAACATTGACCATGAAAAGTATTAACAGAAAAATAGCCACAATATGGTGATAACTGTGGATGACATCAACAAAGCTGAACAAGTTGTTGTAAGTCAATTTGCAGAAATAGTAACTTTTAAATCTCTGCTGGCATGGCTCTAGGGATGTCAGTCAAGTCATAGTATAAAAAGTAGGCTATTTTATATATGAAAACGTATTAAAGGAAATCCGGGGGTAGTGTGAATGGGCCTGATGGAGCTGATAACATTAATGTCTAGCAAGTATTGTTATCTATAACTTATAGGGGCTATGCTTAGGTTTTTCAATATGGAGATGCTGGATTGTCAGCCAGTACAAGCACAATTGATCCACATCCAGCCTCAGCCAGTACTAGCACAGACCCAGTCCAGATGTCTTTAGCAAGTCCCAAAGACAAAGGTGAAATACCGGCAGCCTCAGCCAGTACGAGCACAGCCAGAGATGTACAGTCAGCTTCAGATACAAGCAGCTCAGACCCAGATGGAACAGTTGCTGCTCCACCAAATGACCCAGCAGATTGGCCCCAAGTCTTAACAGACTTTATGAGGACTGAGTTAGTGCACAGAGGTCCTTCCTTAGGGCCCCAGGGAGGTCAGGACAGACTCTGAGGAAACCATCAGGGGTGTGGAAAATAATTGACTTTTAGATGCATCGCAATGTGGACTTGGACGATTCTGAATCGAGGAACTCGGAAATGTGGAAGTGCAGCTCTGGACCGTCTGTGGCGTGCACCCAGTGGATTTTTCACCCGCACACTGTGCAGTATGGTAGCGCTTAGCTAGCGTCTTCTCCTCATTCTTCAAAAGACAGCTACGTGACAGGCGGCAGTAGGTGAAGGTGAAAGCAGCGGAGTAGAGGAAAACATGAGCGCTATGTTTCAGTCTGGCAGTAAATGTACAGTGTAGGTCACGTTAATTAAAGTCTGTCTGAAGGCAGTTAGCGCTAGCTAACATCTCTTCTTCAGACTGCGGTCTGGAAGCTGGGCAGGACGTCGTTTGCTGCTTGTTCAGGTTCAATTGTCGTCATCCATCCAGATATCGAGTACACAAATGAATGAAATGCCGTTTCTCAAGGCCCACGGTGCTCAATTCAAGATTACAATAATAAGCTTAAAAGACAAGCACAAACATGCAACTACACTAGACGAGACAAAAAAGGATCAGATACATTAGGGTGGAGTGAACGTGGTTTGGCTGGAGCATTGTAAAGTGCGTAGTTCAACCATCTGACTCTATAACAATAACAGCAGCATCAGAAATAAAAATAGCAGCAGCAGAGGTCAGTAATATTAATGTAATAAAGCTATTCAATAGTGTTGTAGTCAAGACCACCCAAACCGAGACCAAGTCAAGACCAAGACCAGAGTTTATCAAGACCAAGACAAGACCAAGACTTTTAGGGGCTGAGACCAAGTCGAGGCCAAGACCGAGGAAGGGCGAGACCGAGTCAAGACCATGACCAGTTCCCCACATTATATGACACACAAAAAATGAGATCAAAGGTACTCCTCAAATTGATCTGAAAGATCCACATTCCCATAAAAACACCCACATACAAACACTAAGAGCTGAAATCCACGTAAGCATGTTTATTCAACACTCCTTTTACCATCGTGGGGACAGTCGTAAACGGTAACAACACATTTTTAATTAGGGTTATTGGTTGCATTTGAAGCAATACATTTTCCATCCAATCAAAGTTGGGATGTTAACAAATAAATCAGACAATGCAAAAGCAATTTATTGATATTCCCAAAGTTATGGTCTTGACTGTTCTTGAAAGAAAATCCAGAGTCCTCAATGTCCGAGACTGAGACAAGACCAAGTACAAATGCGGTCGAGTCCGAGACTAGACCAAGACCATCAAAAAGTGGTCTCAAGACCAAGACCAGTCTTGAGTACTACAACACTACTATGCAATGTCAAATACATTTGTATGAAGTAACATTAAATATCTGCATTTCATTACTACCTACTTATTTGGATTGTTACAAATACTTTGCTAAGTACCAAGTAGTCACACACAATGAGAAAAATTACATCTTTATCCTATTCGTTTTACAATCGCATCGTAGCACTCATAATCGTAATGAGGTGCCTTGAAATTCCCACCCTTGAAATGATATATCGTGATGCATCGAGATATCGAATCGTTGAGCTGATAATTGTAATCGAATCGAATCGTGAGACCAGTGAAGATGCACACCCCTAATAATCACCATTTTGCCTCTCGCACTCTAATGAAGATAGTTTAAGTGGTGCTAATAGCAGAGTTTCAGGAGTGGGACCACACATCAATGACGTCACTCCCAGCATTTCTCCGTCTAGTCTCCTCATCTCCTTCTTCCTCTCTTTAGGATTATAGAGGGGTCTGTCATGCCCAGGATCTACAGCAGATTTCCCTATTGTAGCTTCCCCACAACGCTTTCGAATGTAAATTCAGCAACTGCAAGCCTTGTACATCTTTCTGTTTTGTTCATCAATAAAGCACTAAATCGTATCCGTTGATTGTGGTCCTTGCTAGTGAAATGGGTTTTGGATGCATTACAAGTTTTGTTATCTCACAAAAGACATTTTCATTTAGCAGTGTACTCACTTTTGTTGCCAGTGGTTTAGACATTAATGGCTGTGTTGTCACGATCCTGTCCTGTGTGCTGTATTTTCAGGTTTTCTTTCTGAGGGTTTGTAGCGGCTATTTAGTCTGTGTTTCGGTTCCATGTCTTAGTTCCCAGTCTGGTATTTATGTCGTAGTATTTACTCCTTGTCCTTGTACTTCGGTGTTGTGTTTTTGATCTGTTATGTAGTCTGTCTGTGTTTTGGGTTTCAGTCATGACTGGTGTCTAGTTTACTCTGTGTGTTTGTGCTGGTTGGTCTGGTACTGTCTGTGTGTCTGGTTTTGTGGTTATCCACATCTTAAAGTTACTTAGTATCTGTCTTGTCTCGTATCTTAGTTCTTAGTCCTGTACCTTAGTTTATGTGTTAAGTGTTCACTCCCAGTCTGTGTACTTCTGTGTTTTGCCTATGTCTATCTGAGTTATGTTTTATCATTGCTTCAGTCTGTGTTCCTTGTTGTTCATGAATGGTGTTTTGCATCTGCGTCTCTCTTTTCCCCCCTGCTGTCTCTCTGCCTGCCTGCGTGTCTGTTACTCCATGCTGTCTCTCTGCCTCGTTAACCCTGATCCCTGTCACCTTTGTTGCTCCTGCCCCGCTCGTTAGTCCCTGTGTATAAATGTCTGGTGTTTCTGTTCATTCCCTGTCCGGTCATTATAGTGTGTAGATGTCGTCTTGTGATGTTCTGCATGCCTGCCTGCCTGCCTGCCTGCCTGCCTGCCTGCCTGCCTGCCTGCCTGCCTGCCTGCCTGCCTGCCTGCCTGCCTGCCTGCCTGCCTGCCTGCCTGCCTGCCTGCCTGCCTGCCTGCCTGCCTGCCTGCCTGCCTGTCGTGTCACCCTGTTTTCTGTGGATTTGGATTTGGATTTGGATTACCTATTTTGGACTCTGGACTCAGTCACTCTTTGTAAGTGTGCTCGCCTTTGGTTCGTTTATTAAAACCCTTGAACTGTACCTGTCAGCCTTGAGTCCTGCATTTAGGTCCACCAACCTGCCTCGCCACACACATCCTGACATGTGTGATGTGTTATTTTGAGGGGACAGCAAATTTACACTGTTATGCAAGCTGCACACTCTTACTTTACATTGTAGCAAAGTGTCATTTCTTCAGTGTTGTCACTTGAAAAGATATTATCAAATATTTACAAAAATGTGAGGGGTGTACTCACTTGTGAGATACTGTATTAAATGAAGAAACCTACCTTGAACAGAATATACAAATTAATTTCTTCTGTTCAATAAAATGCTGTTCAGTCTAGTTTCAGTGACAAGAATAGAAAAAATATGACTTGTAATTGTATCCCCAACAGTTAATTGTGTTTGTTTTTTCATATTTTCTTGGGGCATCACATATAAGGAAGTTTACAACTGACTATCCTATGGTACAGAACACCAGAGTTTAAGTCCACCTTTTGCTTTGTCATTCTGTCTTCAACTTATCCTACATTTTACATGGTCCATAACCCCAACATTAACTGCTCATAGCAGCTTTTTATGGGCTATTGAGAGAGAGAGTTATGGAATTGATGAGAGGGAAAGTGGGAGGAAAAATGACTAAGTGTGGAAAATAGATGATTGGGGAAAGTCAGTGAATGTTCTCATGTCCAAATCATTTCACCCTTGGCTTTGGTCCACTTAATCTTCCATTTCAGATGCATTCTGTCTTTATTATAGCATGTTTTTGTTTATCTGGTCATTTTATTTGGTTTGGAACATTTATGATTTAATCAGGGAATGGAAAGAAGTAAAAGGCAAGGTAATTGCAATGCAGAAGAACAAAGATGAAACAAGAAAAGACCTTCTGCCTTTTCAGAAATTAGTTGTTTTTTTTTTTTTTTATAAAAATAATGTACTATATATTGTATATTGCTCTCTGTGACCTTATCTCTCAATTCTCAGCCAGGCTTATGTTACATTCTGGTCTTTGCTTTAATTCTGTCTGCTTCTGTTGCTATCTGACTTTTTATGCCACAAATTTCAGAAAACTAGAAGATGTAATTTAGATAAAACCAGCTTTACACACGTTTACTCTGGCTAGAAAGCCGAAAGCCCAGAAAACATTTAGCCAGAGTTTTCAAATTCCAAAGGGTCGGCTACTTACCACAAACCTTTCAACACTCTCTCTCTGCTGATGCACCCTAGAGTGGACATCCCCTTCGGAGTAGAGTGGTGTATGATGTCATTATGACATCAAATGTGGAACACTAGATCTTCACACAAGCTGAGGAAGTTTTTGATTCATTCTTTAAAGTCAGTGTCAGTGATCACCAGTTAAAGGCAGGGTAGGCATCATTTTGATGGTAATTTGTTACTTTCATTGCTAGCAAACGTAGCTACCTAAGCATAGAGTTAACGGTAGCTACCTACTTAGCATTCAGCTAACTGTTGCTACGAGTGCAGGCTGGTGTAGGAGCCAGAGTAGAGACGATGAATTATATCTAGCTGTAGGTGAGCTGGAAAACAGCAGCGCAAGCTGTGTTTTCCGACGCTAACATTAGGTTAGACAATGTAAGTGTAGACTGCGCCGGTTTAGTTATTCACCATATAGGTTTATTGTTATACTATGTTTACACCTAACTTTACGTTATCTTTACCTTGTATCTAATCTGTTTGTGTGATTATCTTGTGCCTGCAGTTGATGTTTGACTGTATGTTACTTTTACAAATGTGGTGATGTAGCTGTGTGTTTGTAGTTATGAGAGACATTTCAACGTTCGTATACATAAACAATGATTGCTAAATGTCCCAAAGTATCTGTGTTTCTGGTATATAAGCTACTTATAATATAGTTTGACATTTTTATAGCTAAACCTACTGTGTGAAAACCTTTTTACTGTAATTGGTGCTGTTATGCCATTACTTATTTTACCAGAAGGGAAAAAAAAAAAAAAGATAATCCTGTATGTTTTATTTCTACTGTGCCCTCAGGTCACCGGCAGATTTGGAGTCTTTCATAGCCCTGTACTTCTCACCAGTATACGCTGATTGGCCCATGTTGGTTGGCCTGGATTACAACCACCGTGTCCACAGTCCAGCCAGGAGAAAAGCTGATGACACAGTTCAGTATGCTGCATTGAGTCCTCTTATGCATTTTACTCAATACATTTATACGTGATGAGTCAAAAAATATTAAACAGTATGAGGAACACCGATAGATGGTACTGATTTATTGTTTTGATTGCATTTTATGTGGAAATGCTAACTGCTCTATATAATCTAATATCAGGCATTACAAACTTTTCACTAAGCTGATCCTCCTTTCTGTATTATCAGGTACAGCAAGGTGTACAGCAAAAAGTCCAGAAAGTGGAGCTTGTACTCACTGAAGGTGGAGAAGGACTACAGTTCGCATGTGCCATCCTCCTCCTCCAATGGTTGTCTACTACTGAGGAGATGCCTAGTAGCAGAACCAGGAGACCTGGGGCCTCATTTATAAAACCTTGCATAGGATTTGCGTCAGAAGTGGTGTACGGATGAAACATAGGACGCACAGAAATATTCCGATTTATAAAACCGTGCCCACGCACATCCTACGCAGTTTTCCCTTAATAAATCACAATCAATTCTAAATGCAGCGCAGCTTTTGCGGCTTCATGTCACGCCCATAGTTGCCCATAAATAGTCCGTGAAACGCCCACAAGTTAATATTCATCAACTGCGATATCATGGCAAACAGAGAGGAAAACGAAGAAACATAACTTCACTCAATGTGAAGTAGAAATAATCGTTGGCAAGGTGGAAAAGAGGAGTAAAATGTTGTTTGGAGGGCACAGTGTGGGCATTACTAATGCCAAAAAGGCACTTGAGTGGCAAGGTTGCAGACGCCGTTAATTCTGCACCCTCACAACCTCGGACCGTGGCCGAAATAAAAAAGAAATGGTCGGACATCAAAATCGATGCAAAAAAGCGTCTAGCGCTCCATCGCCAGAGTGTGTCTGCCACGGGTGGGGGAAAGGGGACACCAGAGCTGACCCCTCTTGATGAGAGACTGGCGGCAATTATTGGGGAATCCCTATTACGTGGAGTGGTGACTGAGGCGGAGGGGGACACTGATGCGCCAGATGCACCGGATGACACAGTTAAGTGAAATAAGTAAAATGAATGCAGTCAAGTCACATGTATGTAGAGTTTGCATGAAGGACCGCACATTTTCCCGTCAAGTTTGCTTTTTATAAATACCAATTATTGCGTAGAGAGCAGCGGACTCCTTCTCTTGTGTGTACGCAACGTTTATAAATGAGGCCCCTGATGATCCCCATGAACATGGGGTTCAGTCAGGTGTCCCTGCCCCAACTGTACTGCTAGACACAGTAAAATGTAATATGGTTGGTTTTGAACTATGGTAATCATGTCAGAGAGGTGATTGATCATCTCCACAGCAGCTATATGATGCTACATGCAAGTCTGAACTGTCTTCATAATCAGTCTGTCAGGACCGGGGCCAGAGACTCAGACGCAGACCAGAGTAGGTGCAATGGGAGAATTAATTTAACACAAGTGAGAACAGAGATGTGGCTTGGGGGGGTGATCGTTCCGAGGGTCAGGAGGTCCAGGCTCCTATGCTCAGGGGGTTCCATGTCTCAGCAGCGAATCAGAGTCTGTGATCAGGCAGGTATTCTGTGGTCGCGACAGGGAGAAAACAAGTTAGCATTCAGCACAAGGATTCAGACTAGATGCTAATAGTTCAGGACAGAAAACGGGCTGGCGTGTTTGTACTGTATGGTACAACAATCCAGCAGGGACTGGAAGATTGAGCTGGTCGATTGAGTTGATTGCAGCATGAGACATCGGTGTGCTAATTAACAGGATGCGTCTCAGGTGAGTTGACTGGAGCTCAGGTGACCGCGCCCACCAGCCGCCCCAGAGCATGAGGGAGGAAGCAGAACACAGAGACAGACATAAAGCCAAAACACACCAAGCACACTGCAAACATACCAAAGGGAAAAAGAACTCAAAAACTACAATCACACATATACCAACAGGAAGGTCAGGGTCACGACCGGGGGTTCGTGACACAGTCAACATACCTCTGGACACACCTTGTCTCTGTATGTATGTAATGTTTAAAATGATCTATTTGTGATATAGGTTGTAGTATTTAATAACAATAAACAAGTGTCATACCACATTTGGATGTCATTATGGGAGACACAAGACAAATGTAGTTGCTTGATTGTTTATGCTGCAAGTGTAAAGAAAAGGCATTTTTCATTTTCAACGTTTTATTTAAAAAAATAATTAATAATATCCAGAACAGGGAAAAATATACTACTTACTTTTTTTTTTCTCTACACTCCTGGGAATAAAACTAACAAAGTACAGTATTCATCCACACAGTGGAGGGAATTATTTGTGTAGCAGTTAGTGACATTACATCTTACACCCTGCTAGGATTAAACCTCTGTATTGTCCTGGTGGATCAGGTGAACAGTTGCATATCTCCCAGAAACAGCAACTCCGTATTAAGTAAGTGCTCCACACTGCAAACTGTCTGTATGCTGACTGAACTGTCTGTTACTCTGTCCTGGGTCTGGAAGATCAACCATGTGTAGTGCGTGGAAACACTGTAGTCTTGATGTTGTCCTCAGATTCTGGTCTGTAAAGGAATATATAGTTGTTAGAACTCCAAATGGGAAAGATTGGTGTAATAGGACAGAACATTCATCAACATGATCAGATATTTTTACTGAACAGGGGTTTGATGTTCTCTAACAGGACTTCTGTGTCTACATTACACACCAGGTCAACGTACATGACACAGATGAGCCGATGGTTAAGCAGAGCTGTAGTTAGTTGTAATCAGTAAACGATAATAATAAAGTAATAACAATAGTGATGGATTACATTTATATTGCACTTTATTTTTGACGCCCAAAGGGCTTAGGGAGAAACACCAGAGAAACTTTGAGACAAGTACACTGGGAGACAATAGACTAATATTAAAATATAGATACCTGTTCATATGCCGTTGGAGTGTGAAGCTTGACGCAGGTCATAGAATATGTGCTGCTCGGCTTGCACCTCGTCTTCCTTGCTTCGCCTTGACCCCAGGCTGGTCCTGGTCCTGTCCCGGTCTGTGCTTGGCTCTGAAGTGCAGTTCTCATCGGAAACAATAATGCTGTCACCGTGGAAGCTCTAACATGCAAAAGAACGTACATGTTATGAGTTATGAAATTCACGTTCGTTTAGTGTAACTGATGGTAACGGAAATGTGTATCAGCCTGTTTTTAGCTTTGCCCAATGTTACTGCAGCTGTTAGCACAGCTACCTGTTGCTAACAGTTAGCTAGACAGCTCGTTACTGAATCAAAGTAAGTCTTTTTAAACCTATCCAATATTAACATTCTAGCTTGATAGTGAGTGCTAACAACCGGGTTAGTTGTTTATTTTCATAACAATAAAGTTAAATGTTTTCTTACCCCTGATGTGAGCCGCTGCTCTCCGCTTGTCACACTGTGCTTGTCCTCCTGCAGTGTTGGCAATGCGTTCACTTGTTTTGGGGGCGTGGCTTTGAAAGGAGCCCAAAAGGGAGGGGGTGGGAGTTTCTCTGTTGGATACTTTAAAAAATCCAGCAGTTTGTTGCTAGTATCTCAAACTTATCTACCGTGCCTTTAAGCATCTTCATCCTGTGCAATGTGACTTATTTCTGAATGAAAAGGAATATGTTGCGGAGTGTAATTAGTGAGGAGACAAGAGACGGTTGTGCGTCGAGTCCGCTTTACTCTCCACTTCAATATAACACTGTACAGTGTACGAGATCAAAACACTAACCCGTGAACCCGGAACTCTCTAACCAACCTCTCTCCCTTAAAGGTGCAGTCCCTTAGTGAATGTCTCTTTTTGTCTTACTTGTGGGTCACCACAATGTGATCAAGGATACAGTCGCAGGAAAAAGTATGTGAACCCTGTGTTTGTCTCTTGTTGTGACTTAGATGAAGATCAGATCACATTTTATGACCAATTAATACAGAAATCCAGGTAATTCCAAAGGGTTCACATACCTTTTTGCTGCAACTGTGGTTCATAGATGTTTAAAGAGAGCTAGACAGACTCTTTTAGCAACCTTTTATTTAAACATAAAAAAAAAAAGAATCCAGCAAATCTAGTGACTTTTTGGGTAAATCTTAACTCTGCCAACAGTGAACAGCGCACATTCAGTCAACCAATCAGCAGCCATAAATGTAAATTGGCTGTGCATGTGCCGAGATGATAGCAGCTTGAAAAATCATAATAGCTAGTGATAAGCATGTAACATCATGTAATCTAGTGACTTTTGAGCAGGCTTTAGCTGCTTTTCAATGAAAACAGTCAGCAACACTGCTGGTTACCCTGAATCATATATGACTAATGCATAATATTTTAAAATTTAACAGGAAGAGAAAGGAGATGGATTTGGATTTTTATTTTTTAAAAACAGTCAAAACCAAATTATTTTGGCCTTATAGCTGACATTCAACTATACTGATAACTGGACACAGGGACACAGGAGTTGAACTTTTTTTATTATTTTTATGTTTCATTGTATCTTTATGTATAAGTATTGTTGAAACAGAAGAGGAAAACTTTAGAGAGAGGTTGAAGAAAGTCTGATGAAAGTAACCTCATCAAGTGAATCAATATTTCTAACATAATATTCAGAGCACAATGCCTTAAAAACAATACAAATCCATTAAGATCAGTAATAAAAGGGCAAAATGAGTTGGATTTTCATAAAAATACACTTGATAGACTCAGACAATAATTATCCCGTGTTCTTAGATGTTTATGGTCCTCAACCTGAGCTGGATGCAAGGTCGGGACTATAAAAATGTAGCAATCAGGTTATACTGCTGTTGTCTCTCTCCTTTCCTCTCTGTGTCATGGTTTTATTAAGAACTGCATGTCTGTGTGTCTGTTTGAGAACAGGGCTGAGCTACACACACACACTGTCAGGCCAGTGTGTCAGGTCAAAGTAGCAGGGAGTTGCTCTGTGTGTCACACTCTGCCTGTCTGCCATGTCATGTTTTGTACTTTTAGTCAGTTTTATTATCTGTTGTTTTGGTCTATTGGGTTTTGGGGGTCTGTCGTCTAGTGTTTAGTAACCTTTGTCATGTCTGTTACCCCAGTGATCCCTCTGCATGTCTGTCTCTGTTTCCCCCCCCCCCCTCTCTGCCTACCTGTGCCTCGTTAGCCTCATGTCTGTCACCTGTGTTGCTCCCGCCCTGCTTGTTAGTCTCTGTGTATATATATACCTGGTGTTTCTGTCTTGTCTTTGTTGGGTCATTGTTTGTTGTCACCCAGTGCTGCAGTATGTTCCCTTGTGGTTTGCCTCACTTGTTGTGTTTCCCTGCTCATTTTGGATTTCTGTTGGACAACCTTTGTTTTTGGACTCTGTCAATCAACCACTCAGTCTGTAAGCGTGCTCGCCTTTTGTTGCCTTAAATAAATCACTGAACTGCACCTGCTAGCCTTCGTGTCCTGCGTTTGGGTCCTCCAACCTGCTCAACCCTGCCTTCACCACAAATTATGACACTGTGTGCCTTTGTCCCCTCCTCCCTTCCCTGTGCTTGTGTGTACTTAATTACAGGAGTGGAGCCAGGTGTGTGGGAGTCAGGAGACCAGCTTCACGTCATCGGCCGCAATCAGTTCTGCCATATATACATGGTCTTCCCTTCTATTCATTGGCAGGTTATAGACAATACTCTAGATAGTGTTGCTCATGCCACTTTATATTCTGTTTGCTTCTTGTAAAACTACCATTAATTTTGTATCTTGTGTTGGCAGACTCTCTAGCTGGACCTGAGTCCTGTCACTGGTCCACCCCTGCCTCGCATGGATTTTGGATTCAAGAATATTGGATACATACATACATACATACATACATACATACATACATACATACATACATACATACATACATACATACATACATACATACATACATACATACATACATACATACAGATTCCCCTCCTCTGCCTGGCCTGGCTCTCTCCCGAATCCCTCCTTGGACTTTCCCCCTGAAACCCCGGACTCTGTCTTTCCCTTGCACATAAATTAAACATTGTTACCTCTAACTCTTATGGCTCTGTGTTCTATGTCTGCACTTAAACACTTCAGAAAATAAAGTTTTAGTTAATGCCACTCCCTCTTGTCATTCACTTGCTCAACCACTGCTGCGCTCTCACTTGTTGAGCCAGGCAGGAGGGGCCACCTTTGATTGGTGGGTTTGATAACAGCAGCCAACAAATGCTACTCATTCCACCCCATGGGTACTATTTCTAAATGAAAGAATAACCACATTAATCATAGGTCTTGTCTACTTTTGATTTCACACGTTGACAGCCCAGCCTCTGTCTTCATTCACTGCCAAAATAGAAAATAAATGTACTGAGGGCATGAGACCTGATTATCAAAGCCCATTCCTGAATTTCTATCTACCACACAGCAAAAGGAAAGAACAGGAGGGAAAAACAAAACAAAATAGAACATTACATTATCATTATACAGGGAGAATAGAAAAACATATGAGCAGGGTGGAAGCAGTGTTGTACAGGGCATAATACAGGAATGATGATGAGGATATAGTTGATCATCTGCTGTTTCGTGAGGAGGTGTGAACAGAGAGAGCTCTGGGCTCCCTCTTTACCCTTCATGCGTCAGCAGTTCCCCTTGGATGCTGAGAAAGTTAGAAGTTAAAGGTAGTGAGAAAGTAGAGAATCGGTACGTAAGCAAGGGAAACAGAGATGGGATGAAGGGACAAGAAGGAGCAGCAGCTGTGGGTTATAAAAGTAATCTATGCACACTGTTTGTCTCATTAATTAATGTTTATTTGGCTCACTGGCCGTTACAGTTCTCTACAGACTCCTGCTCTCAGTTTGAAACTGGCAGCATGGTCCCATACCTTGGAGCCTCACTTATATAAGTGAATACATAAATGAAAATCGAAACACTCCCTTCCTTTCCACACCATAATTTTACTGAGGGTTTAACTACATATGCACAGGCGTTAAGAATGTTGAGGATTTCAATTAATCAGACATGATAATGAACTGCTGACAGTTTTTCCCACTAGCTGAAAGCAGGGCCAACAGCATATGAAGCTGCTGCACTGGCAGCAAAACGGTAAAGAGCCTTGGGGACACTGAAGAATAACAGGAAGATTATTTTAGAGGCGTTCACACAGCATTTGCATGCACACTTTACTCAGGGTTTGTTACTGTGATTAAGTCTTGTTTACATATAATTTTTCATCCCACATACACATACTGTACGACTCCATACTGTAAGACACTATGTTCTTATTACACCTTCTATCTCTGATGGATCATAATTTCAAGCAACTTATAATTAAATCCGCAATTATTATACTTGAGTGCAGGTGTATTTATTTATTATTCAAGCTTTCTCTTCAACCAATACTGTATACCTTATTATTTTGTGCAGCTGTGCAAATTACATTGAGGAGTATCACAGCCTGAGGGAAGAAGCTGCTCTGTAGCCTGGTGGTATGACAGCCGATACTTGAATGAATGAATGAAGGTACGATTGGAGCAAAACATCTGAGCACCTGTGACATGGAACTTGTAGTTGTAGAAAAATAGTCACTCATCATCAGTAAATAGTATCAGTAAATTTGTCACAGCGAAAAAATAGGATTTGTAAACTCGCCTGAAAACAACACACCAGTTATACCTTCTCAAATTCTTCACTGCAGATACACAAATTGTATTCTATGAAGCACAAATTAAGATAATCATACATTCATATGTTTGCTAGTTGCTGCAGTGAATATGGTGGAAAACACGTTCGCACACCCGTATCAAAAAAAGGGAAGTCATGGACAAAATTTCATTAAATGTAAATGTTGAGTAACCATGGTCCAGGTTATTGCTTCCCCTGGTGTGGAGGTGGACAAGCTGGTGGAATTTAGGTAAAACAGTTCTAAGATCTGTTTGATTAAAATCCCCAGCTACAATTAAAACACCATCCGGTTGTTTACTCACGTCACTGCTGATGACCTCGTACAGTTCTGTAGCAAGCGTAGTGCTGTCCAAAGCTAACGTCTCAATGAACACATTATATTCTGTCCAAAAACTTGAATGTAAAAACATCAAGTTGTAGTTTTATGGATAGTTATGTGCCAGACCATAGTAAGCTTAAGTCCTGACAACACTTCAGTGTTAGCCTCTGTTCCCCTAGCTTGTGTAACTCAATGCAATCTCTTATTGAGTTTCTTTCTGTGGTCATCTATCCCTGTGACAAATTGGCATCCACTACAGCACTTACTATTAGAAGTTGAAACCTTCTGTGATTTTAACAAAGTCAGAATAAAAAAAATGAACAGCTTCCAGGAAACCAGCTTGTTCTCATGGTCAAAAACAATGTTAGAGCTGGAAATATGGAGTAAGACATGCAATAGTAGTTGCCAGGCAACCAGCCGAGGCTCCAAGAAGTCACACACCCCAGAAAATGGGTGATTTTTAATTTTTAAACTGTTTTATACACTTCAGAGGTGCTGGTAGGTGGATTTTATAACCTTTGGATAGAAGCTGGGTCTCTGCTGTGTGTTCTCCGCTGTCCATGATAAAACTGGGAAAGGTCAGATGGCCTTTGATGCCTTCGAATGGTCCCTGTGGGATTCTGAGCTCAATCCGCTATTCTTTGAAATTCAATCTTAAACATGATTCAAACACACACACACACACACACACACACACACACACACACACACACACACACACACACACACACACACACACACACACACACACAGATCAGGCAGTTTACCAAACTCGTGATGCGTTTTCAGTGTTTACATTCATCTCCCTAAGCTGAACTCCTAACCTTCGGACACGACACACAAGCCCTCAAACACACAAACACACACACACTACAACATAATGTTACACACTGGTGAGATAAATTCAAAACAACAATACAAACACTGGTTATAAGTAATGCTGCTTGTGGTTCTCCTCCTCAGAAACCTGTTCACATGATGAACACAACAAAAGACACAACAAATTATATATATATATAGATATTTCAGCAAGATTAAATGGTTTTGACTGGAGAGCTTCATTTTGACCTAGAAATAGGATGTTTGGGGAATTGGGGGAGAAGCTGTGGATTTGTGTTTAAAGTTTTGAGAAAAAGAGGTATAAATTTCAAGAAATGTGTTTAAGCAATCGAGAAAAAACTGTAATTATACCCCACCAACATATGTTTATGGTTTTCTTTTCTTGTATGCTACTGTAGACAACACTGTGCTGTTGTTACAAGAGTAATGTTTTGCGAAGTAAATGTTTTCTATTCCAACACTGCATTGGTGTTTACAAGTTTACTTTTCTGTACCTCTCAGCAGATTACTTTCACTCCAGAACATTGTATAGAAATGTACACATAAGCCTATGAAAGACAAAAGTGTGTGCATGGTATATCCAAAAATTTACTATTATGAAAAAAGTGTTTGCTATTTAATGCAAATACTTCATTGCAAGTAAGTAGGAGGAGGTAGAGGGAGGAGTTCTCCGATCAATACCATGTGTTTATGGTATTTTGAATGTAGTGTTTCATTTTACATGTGAGGCATTGTGCATTTTGTGTGTGTGGTTTTGGAAATATGTGTAGCCTTTTGAAAAAAGGAGACATAGTTGAAAATGTGTGTAAGCAGTTAGTGTTTGCACAAGCGAGGAGTGGGTATGTGACCTGGTGAATAAGCATTTTGATTGGTTGTATTTGGAAAAGGAAAGCAGGTCACTTCCGGTGGGATTTTTGTCTTAGGTAGAGAATTGTGTTTTGTGTTTTTAAAAAAAGGTTTTAAAAAAAGGTTTTATGCAATTGAAAACTAAGGGAAAGGCTAAGAAATAGCTGATGGTTTTGGAGAGTTGGTGTGTAGTTATGCTCTTTGAGGGAGAGGTTTCAAAAACTGTGTCACATGTAAAGATAAACGATTCTGCTCCAGCATCCCTTCTTGGGTCTCCTCCTCCTCCTCCTCCCCCTCCTCTTTATCCTCCTCTCTCTACTTCTCCTCCACCTAAGTTGTAACTTTGTAACTAAGCCAGAGATGACCTTGATGATGTCATGATGACATGTTTTCTTTCTCCATTAGAAAACTGTTTTAACAAGCTGCTTATTAATACTCCCCATGTCTAGTAAACTGATTTTGATTTTGTTAAATTGCTGAAATTCCCCATTAACTTCATTTCTACTTGACTGACTAAAACAAAAGCCATACGGTAACTGTGATTGATTATCTTAAGCAAGTTTCAAGTTAATTCTTATTTTTCTTAACCCACAGAAGACAATCTACAAATGTGTACATCCATCGTCAACCGCTTATCCTGCATACAGGGTCGCGGGGGGGCTGGAGCCAATCCTAGCTGACATCGGGCGCAAGAGGGGGTACACCCTGGACAGGTCGCCAGTCCATCGCAGGACCACACATAGACGAACCACTCACGCTCACACTCACACCTAAGGACAATTTAGGGTCGCCAATTAACCTAGACTGCATGTCTTTGGATGGTGGATGGTCTATCTCTATATATGTCTATGGAGTGAACAGTTCACAAATTTCTATACATCAGAGTGCAGGCAGGTGACTTGGCGTTGAAGTGCAGTAACCTCATCTGAGTAGTGTATAGCAGACTCTTCCAACTCTTTGATTGTGTTGCCGTGCGCGGTCGTAGTGGTCTCAAGGGCTATGATGGATGTCTGTATTTCCTTTTTGGTTTTGGCCAATTTGTCCCTAAACACGTCGTATGCGGTCTGTATACGGCTGTCAGTAGTGGCACAAATGTCATCTTTAACCTGGGAAACCTCAGTTCGTAGCACAGCAATGGCAGCCAGAATTGCGCAGTTTGCTGGGTCGACTTCCATACTCTCTTGGTCAGATGACGCCACATCACTGGTGCTCGATGCTTGGTCGAGGCCCAGGTCTTGTTGATCGGTCTTTTTGGATTTTGCTTTTCTCATCGCAGATATTTTCCTTTAGTCGTTATTTTCAGG
Organism: Micropterus dolomieu; assembly: GCF_021292245.1. Lineage (NCBI taxonomy): Eukaryota > Metazoa > Chordata > Actinopteri > Centrarchiformes > Centrarchidae > Micropterus > Micropterus dolomieu. The sequence continues at coordinate 22,583,925 of NC_060153.1, forward strand.
TTGCTTTTGTCTTAGTGTGTTAATCCAGAGTGTTTTAGGTCAGATACACAGAAGTTTAGTATATTTAAAAATAAAGTTACCGGAGCTAGCACGAACACGTCTTACTCCTCCATCGCTCAACAGTGCCCCCTCAGTTTCAAGTTGATTCTTAAACAGTTCTGAGAGGAGTGGAAACCAGTGACTACATGGAAAAGTAGGAAAAGGTATTCATCAGTCAAAAACCTGTGCATTTACTTGAAGTTCATCCTATAACTTAATACATATTTAGTGATGGGGTGGTGATGGTGCAATGGATAAGACACCTGCCTTTGGTGTGAAAGACCTGGGTTCAATTCCCCACTGTGACCCATCCACCACTGTGTCTCTGAGCAAGACACTTAACCCCTAGATGCTCCAGATATGCGCAACCTCTGACATATATAGCAATTGTAAGTCGCTTTGGATAAAAGCGTCAGATAAATGTAATGTATTTGGGATATTTCATGTATCTTTAGACCAGACTACACTCTATCTAGCCAGATGAAGTATTTAAGTGTCTCAAAAAACCTTGATTGGACATCAGTGAGTGTCAAGGAGAAATTATTTTACTCGCGAAGGTGCAGAAGTGGCACTTGAGCTGACAAGTCATTAGCGGTTATGGAAGTCTGAGTCAAATGTGGAAGAAATCAGCTGTCTACTTCTATTGCTGTTACACATATTAGGATTTAATGAGCCATCAGTCATCTGCATTCTGTTTCGGTCGCTTGGCCTGCAGCACCAATGTTGTTGAGGTACACGCAGACGTTTTGTGTGACGACTCTTCGGGGATCTCCAGGAAAACAGATGCTGGGAAAGGTCCAGCCAGAGCAGCACAAACACTCTCCAAGTGTTAGAGATGAACATACACAATGACAATTTTGAGTCCACAGTTCAAAGTACTTTCCTCTGCACTCCTGGCTGATAAAAGCAGATTTGTCCCTCTTCATCTCTCAAGGACTTCTTGTCTTGTTAAACACCTACTGGGGCACATGAAATCTGTAAAAAATACCATATGCTTTGAATATGTTGGTATATATACAAATTACAAGTTTATTTAAATAAAATAAATTCAACAATGTAAATGTCAACAAACCAAGTTAGCAACAAAAGTGAGTCCTAACAAGAGTTTGCATTGATTCAATACTATTTGAAGAACATTCTACACATTTCTTTAGATGTAGCATGCAGGATAAACAAAGAATTTATGTCAACTCAAGTCACGTCAACTCATTTTGAGCCAAACTAATGGTGAGGTGGTCCAGATTGAAATATCCCAACAACTATTGGCTGGTTTGCCGTTAAATTATGTAGAGCCTCTGGCTGGGCTGGGGGACCGTTGGCCTGGTTCTCCAGCGTTATCGCTCCCTGGCGGCAGGGAGCTTCCCGGCACGGCTTTCTGCTGTTCTTCCTTGGGGTGGGGTACAGCTTCCCCCGGGACATGCGGTCTGGGGTCCTTTGCGCTTTGGGGAGTCGCAGGGTGTTCTGGCTTCTGCGTCTCTGCGCGGGTTGATCCGATTGCAGTTTGGTGGGATTGTGGGGCGATTGTCGATGCATCTCGATGCATTATGCTTTTTCCCTGGGCAGGGTCTCTGGATGGCTGCTGGGCGTTTAGTTTGTGCATTGGAGTCCGGGGGAGGCATTTCCTCGTTGGCTTGGAGGGACCTGTTTGCATCCCTGTTTTGCTTCGTTGGCCTCGGATCCGTGCTTCCCCATTTCTCTGTCGGCCAGTTGTTGGACCCCTCTGGATACTGAGGTATATAGTTATTTTTCGGGATGTGCAGTGTGGGTGCGGGGCAGGGCTGTGCTCCGGTTTGTTCTGGGTTTGTGCCTGGAGTTCTCGGCCCTTGACGGGTGGGTGGGTTGTTGGTGGCATGCAGCTGAGCTAGTTGATTTTGCCTCGTTGCTGGTTTGGATGGTTGGGCGTGCTGGGCATGGGGGATGTCGGCTGGCGCCGGCGGCCTTAGTTTTTTCCGGCAGTTGGGGGGACGGCGGACTTTTATTGGCGGGTGCACGGTGACCTATGTGGCGCGTTTGCTGCCAGGCTGGGACTTGCTGCTGGTGTTTCTCTCCGCTGGCTTTCGCTGTCGTGTTGTTCCGTTTGCTCTCTCTCGTTTGCCCGACCTCGCACGCGGGATTCGCGGGGGGCTGCTGGACATTGGGTGTCGCCGTGCTCGCGCAGTGTGCGCGTTGGGCTCGTCACTTGTGCATTGGTGTTGATGATTGCGTGGCATTTGGGCATTTTGGTTGTTTGCTGCGCGGCGGTGGGGTGCTGGGTGGGGGGGGAGCACTGGTCTATGTTGTGTGCCCGCCGCGGTCGGTCCGGGCGCTGCTCTTCCGCGGGTTATGCTTTTTGCGTTCAGTCAGCATTACGTTGTCAACTGGCATTTGGGTCGGGGTCTTCTGCGTTTGCATCGCGGTGCATCTGGGAGTCTGTTTTTTTTTATTTGATTTATTCTTTTTCTTTCTCCCACCCCTATTGGTTACTGGGGTTCTTGCCTGCCTGTTACAGTCGTGGCGCCCCACTCTCACTAACAACTACATTCTTTAACAGGCTTATGCGCACACACATGTACACACACACACATACATACACATTCACCCACACGCACACAGACACACACAGACACAAACAAACTTAGGTTGTCCCTGGTAGAATTATTCCTGATGCTTTTCTTTCAGTTACTTATTTAAATTAATTATTATCCCATTATCTCGTGGCTGTGCTGTGTTGCTTATTTAGTGTGTGTGACTGTTTCTTGTTTTCATTGTTCTCTTAGTTGTCTTAATATGTCAGCTGTTTATTGCTGCTGTTCGGCTGGTTGTCTTTTATTATTATTATTATTTTTATTGTTTGTTTTTGTTTGTGTTTGTTTGTTGTTGTTGTTTTTCTCCTCCCCAAGCCCCCCTCTCTGTTCTATTGCAGGTTTCGTTGCTTTCTGCAATTGGTGTTTCCCACAGCTTTTCCCTGTTGTCCCCACCTTCCATCCCCCTTTCCCCCTTCTCTTACAGGTGTTGTCCTTTCTCTGTGCTGACTGTTTGTGCCCCCCCATCCCTGTGTCTGCCCCCCTGTCCGGCCCGGTGACAAATCAATACATAATTAAATAAATAATAAAACAGACAAAGGAGTATTTTAATACTCTCTTGTTAAAGTAAAATC
>NC_060153.1:22587199-22596391 GCF_021292245.1 Micropterus dolomieu
ATATCAAGGATTAAAGGACTTATGTCTCAGCAGGACCTGGAAAAGCTTATCCATGCATTTATCTTCAGTCGACTTGACTACTGTAACAGTGTCCTTACAGGGCTCCCTAAGAAATCCATCAGACAGCTGCAGCTGATTCAGAACGCTGCTGCTCGAGTCCTCACTAAGACCAAAAAGATGGATCACATCACTCCAGTTCTGAGGTCTTTACATTGGCTTCATGTATGTCAAAGAATTGATTTCAAAATCCTGCTGTTAGTTTATAAAGCACTAAATGGTTTAGGGCCAAAATACATTTCCGATCTTCTGCTTCGTTACGAACCATCCAGACCTCTCAGGTCGTCTGGGGCAGGTCTGCTTTCTGTCCCCAGAGTCAAAACTAAACAAGGAGAAGCAGCTTTCAGTTATTATGCTCCGTATATTTGGAACAAACTCCCAGATAACTGCAGGTCTGCTGGTGGGTCCAGAGTATAACTGGATCAAAGTGGCCTGCTGACAGAAATGTCCTGGTTTCTCTGTAGTATCCGAGGGTTTTTGGAGTTTCAGTGGACCCAAAGATTGCTGTGGACCCAAGTACAGACTAGCTAGAGAGAGTGGATTAAGTGTACTTCTCTGTTTTATTCTTTTTTCAGAATAATTGTAACTCAATTATTTGCTCAACCCCTCAGCCTGTTTTTATTTTCCATTTAACTCTTTTAACCCTGATTGTAACACTGTAACTTTTATTATATTTTATGTTGCTTTTAAACTTTTTTATATTTCCCTGTTGCTTTTATGTTTTATGTAAAGCACTTTGAATTACCTTGTTGTTAAAATGTGCTATACAAATAAACTTGCCTTGCCTTGTATTGATTGTGCTATTAGTTAAACCTTACTTCTTCCCCAAGAAGCCGTATGTGCCAATAGCTCCTACTAGTATTTGTTTCTAGTGTTATTAGTGATCTATTGTCACTTGTAGATCTCTTACTTTATTGATACTTGCATGTTGTTTCACAAATGTAAGTCACTTTGGATAAAAGTGTCAAAATGAGCAACTAACAGTAACAACCTAATACCATATTACAAATTACATATGAGCAAAAAATTAAATGCAATATTTGAATTACAGTCTTTCTCCACTGCTTTAACACTATAACTAGGCTTTTGAACTAAAATTGCAAAACCATAACTACATTTTTCAAAAAGCACACCCATTTCCCTAAACTCTACACACAAAAATTTCTCATTGCCTACACCATGTGGTCATTTCTTCAAATTATGCTCCTTTTCTCAAAACTCTAAACACAAATCCACAACTTCTCAATTCCCCAGACGTCCTATTTTCAGGTCAAAATGATGCTCTCCGCTCAAAACCTTTCAATCTTGCTGAAAAACCAAACTTTGTCCTCAGACATAACACACAAGCCCTCAAAAACACACACACTACAACACAGTCTTACACACTGGTGAGATAAATTCAAAACAATACTAGGAAAACTGATTATTAGTAATGTTGCTTGTGGTTCTCCCTGTCAGAAACCTTTTCACATGATGAACACAACAAAACAAATAAAGAATGTAAACATTTGCACACATTTTTCCATTCCTTAGTGTGCTGTACAGTACAACACACCAAACAACAAATTATTCTGCCCCAGTGTCCTGTCAGGGACAGGCCAGAGATTCTCATCCTCCACCTCCTTCTCTACCTCCTCCTCCCCCCTCCTCCTCTACCTCCTCATCTTCCTCCTATATCTTCTCCTCCTGCAACTCCCACTCTTCATCTTATCCATTCTGCTCTTCCTCCTCCTCCTCCCTGGCATCCTCTACCTCATCTTTTAGATTTCTTCCTTCAGAAAACAGAATGAACTGACTCTGGCCCTTTTATCTATCTATTGAAGCTTCTGATTGGTGTGTTATCAGTTTTGACTGTTTGTGTTTCTACCTGGGTAGTTTTGTGCTAATTCAGCTCAAGCTTTGCTGAATTGAGTGAACAATCTTGAATGTCAGTGCTTTTTCAATGACCACATGGTGTAGGCAATGAGAAATTAAGGGATTTGTGTGTAGAGTTTAGGGAATTATGTGTGCCTTTTAAAATATTGAGTTATGGTTATCACATTTATTTGTCTAATATTTCAGTCAATGTTTTTTGTAGTCAGGAACATTTCTGCATTTAAAGCCACCGCAAAATGTCAGTTAAGTACAACCATTTTTTATTTCAATCTTACAAATTTGTCAAATGTGAGTCAACTCTCAATCAGTAGACTTACTGTAAAACTGTGGAAGGGATAACAGCTGTCTCTAACACTAATATCTCTCTCATATGTTGATTTGACACAATAAATACTGACACGTTTTGCTGAAAGAATTAAATTTAATTGGATCCACAGATACATACGTGACACAACAATTTCGCTTTTATATAAAACATTTTGCTTTCTCTCATGACAGTGTTTGCAATGGGCCCCTCCTGCCTATTGCATAACATTTTAAATGGAAGGACAGGTATAATGATGTCTTGTGTGTTTTTATTTTCACTTTTGAGTCACCTGGAGTGCAAGCATAAACACAGAGGAGAACACATCCCTCCACCCGCCCGTGTTTGTCTTTATAATATTCACTTTAATCAATATTTACAGCATACAGCGCTCTCTTACACATCAAACTGAATATCTGTTCTTGATCAAAAAGTTCACTAGGAATACCTTTGTGAAAATCTTTGTTGGCTCCAGTGTGATTGAAATTAATCACACGAAAAATTAAATCCAGCCCAATTATATCCAGTTCATATCTGAGCTGAATCTAAATGTTTAAAAACACTAAAAGTGTTTTGTGTGGCACATTTTTCTTTCTGCATCATGAAATATAAGCCCTGATCTGCAGAAGAATTAAAATCAGGCCGTTTGTACATTGCTAATTTAGTGCTCAACAAAAAATAACGAACAAAATTTCTGGCACATAAAATTACTACTCTTTTGTAGTCTGCACTGGCGTGTATTATGTTTGCCTTCATTCTTGAGAATACTGTATGACATTGACTGGAGCAGTATGATGATCGTGATCTGGAGGTACTTAGGTTTAAGTAAAACACCAAAAACTACCAGTGTGTCATGTAGGAAATTTTTATCGGAGTCAAAACAAGTCAAGAACTTAAATTAAGTCTCCACACAGGACAAATCCAGGTGCAGTGGGCATATGTATTTCTAATTACATATATACACACTTAAATATTGTTTCACCCATATTTCTCCATTTGTACATTCAGCCTGAAAAATCTGTTTAAAAAGACGAAGGAGGAGGTTAGTACAGGCAAAAAGGAGAAAAGGAATGTGCATGAAAGAATCGATTTGATTACCCAATTGATGTAAACCCCATTAGGTTATATTATGATTTTCTTTGGTCATTTACAACCAGAATAACTTAAGCATTAGTATTAGCACAGTCTTTCTGTAGATCAGAGAATCCATCCTCTGTGAGGCTCCGGTGAATTTCTCAGTTCTGCCTTTATTGTTCCATGAACAAGACGTCAAGAATCATGCATGTTGAAGTCCACATTTAGTTTCATTTAACCAGTAGAGAAACAGCAAAAAAACAAACAAGCATTGTCACAGAGGTTTTTGTAGGAGAGTACCACAAATGAGCATCCACTACTGCAAACAGACTAACAGACTACAAACATGACTCACGACGGCAACAGCAGTACAGATGGAAAAATGTGAGAGGGGTTGTGTGTCGCAGTGGAAATGCACACACAAACACACACACACACAAAACATCACTAGTGTTTCATTTAAATGTTTTTAATCATTCCTGATGTCTGAAGTTAATACAGGCTTTTAGGCTCAAGGTCCCAAAACCAATAAATATTCATTTGCAGCTGGGCAGGTTTAAACCGTATTTTCTGTAATGCTATGCAGCAGTGAACATCCTGATCTGTGTGTGTTACTCCCTCATTCTCTTCCCACTCAGGTTGTCTTGTTGGCACATGACAAACACTGATCTGAAACAATGATAAGCACAGTCAGTGAAAGTTTTCGTGACGAGGGCTCAGAGCAGGTTGTCCTCAGACACTAGTCTCTCCTATTTCCAGAGGGTATGTGTGGCACTGCGCCGTCTCCTCCAGACACGCGTCCTCTGTGGCAGAGCTGCCGTGACTGGCGGTGCCTCTGTGTGGCAGGAAAGAGAACTGCAGGGTGTGTCTGCTCTTGGAGGACCTGCCTTTCCCCATCCCGTTGCTGTAGGAGACGACTAGTCGGCGGTTCTCCTCGGATGCGGCCGAGCGGGAGGGGCCTCTGTCAGCTTTGTTAAAGCGAGGTGAGTCACCACTGTGGTCACTGGCGGTGTTGTCATGGAGAAAGGGAAGATTGCCGGTGGCGATACTGCCGCTCTTGATGTGCGGCGTGTGGCTGTGGGTGTGGCGGTACTCCTCATCAATGTCCTTACCCAGCTTCCACCGCTTCCATTTTTTTAGCATCTCCGACTGTACCTGAGGCATGATGGGATAGCAGAGAGAGAGAAAGCAGATAAAGGAAAGACGCATGAAGATTTGCGATCAAGATTAAATAAGACACTGGGCATTTAATTATGGACGTCTCTTGCCAAAGATTACATCTAAAAGTTTATAGATTAGCTGATGGATGATGGTGTGTCCGTCCCACTTTGTACACGAAAGGAATGAAGTGGGACCTGAACAAAGATGGAGCTTTTAGAGATATAAAAAACTGATAAAGGAACACTCATGATGAAAAATGTCTAATGTATCTTCTCTAAAAAAAGAAAAGGATGGAAGTGCAGCAATTGCTGAGATTATATTATGGTGGTGCACTACCTCAAAGCACATTTATCTCACCTCTTTGTTGACAAAGCAGTACAGGATGGCCACCAGCAGGCCCTGAAATAGAAGGTGGAGCTTTAAATTTTCAGTCATGTCAGATACTGGAAAAGAAACAATTGTTATTTTACTGTGTATATTAAAGGATCCGGCTCTAAATATAGAACTACATTGTTTACCACATGGGAAAGAGCCATACCATTGCATTGGGTGTCATATTCCCTCAATACAATTGACGTCTTAATTTTAAAGTTGTTTCAGAACAAACTACACTGATAGTAATGTGCTACCTTTTACATCAGTATGTGCCCTTGAAACCTGTTATAATGAGTTGAATGTTCGTAAAATCGGCTTTGCATATGTTTTATAAGGAAGGGAGTTGAAGGATCCACACTGCATTTTGGTGAGTAACACTGAATGTAAACAGCAACTTTGAAAGATTTTACTGTAGAAGAATTTGAAATGGATAAAAGACATTTAAACACTGTAAGGCGTTTCCTTCAATGTACAGTATTTGTTATAGATTAACCAAAATGAAATGCTCAGTGCCCTAAAATCTGAGAGTACAGATGCATTTAAAGAAACAACAGTCTTTTAAATGGTCTTGTATGCCTGCTCTGACCTGGAAAGAGTTGAACAGTAGGTCACAGAAGAGGCGAATGAGGCGCAGCATGGAGCCTTTTGGGACGGACTCATCAATGACGAATGTAAAGAGGATGGCGTGAATCCCAAGCAGGGGGATGAGAGTCAGAGTGGACTTTGCTAATCTGGACCAGAGGAGGAAAGGGGAAACAGGGAAAAATTGTAAGGTTTATATTACAAGACAGCCACTAATCATTTTACTTAGTTTACACTATCAACCTTCATCAGGTAAGATTTAATCGTCAACAGAGAAATAAATTACACTTGTAACAATGGATCACATGTATGTGAAACATACAGAAAATTATCACCCCACTCTACAGTCCCTCTCAGATCTTTTGGTTTGACTCTCATCAGTCAAAAAACATTTAAAGCACACCGTACGCCACCTGACCGGTAAATATCCTGGGTACACCCTTCAATGTTTTTAGAACAATTCTCTCACCTGAACTTGTAGTCGGTGTATCTCATCTGATGCGCTCTGAGTTTAGACATCAGGATTTTGATAATTCGTATGAATATGAAGAAGTTAATCTGAAATAAGAAGAGGAGAGTAATATGCAAACAGCTATGAAAAATATGTTCTGTAGCTTTTTAGATGACATAATGTGTGTGAGAGAGGCAGAGACTTTCAAAAATGTCTCAAGGCTTTCTGTGCTCTGTGGGCTTTGAACTGGCAACACACACACAAATTGTGATCTTGTGCAGAGCCCTCTCTGATGACAGAGAGCATTAATTATTACAGCATTCAAGTTAGTAGTGCTCCAAGTTTGGTATTGTGTGTATGTTATCTTGACAGATGTGTTTGTGTGAATGTGTGAGTGCACGCAAACACAGTTTATTTAGGTGGGAACAGTTGACCTGCAGAGTTGTGTTTGGGATTGTTGCAGGATGAAATGTGACGTTGTGTCTGTTGCACAACCATACGGCAACTATTTCAGTGACTACAATAAAGAGAATTTTTCCACAGGGTACGTTCTGTATGATTTACACATCCAGGAAATCTACAGGTCTATGAATATTTTAGTGTGTGTGTGTGCACACGTACGCTTTTTTATGAGGTCACAAAGGTTGCTACTGTTACTGTTAAAGTGCACTTGTGCTTATATGTATGTCCATCCTTAATGCTGTTTGTCTCTATGGGAACAAGAGGCAGGAAATACACAAGAGGAACTTATTTGTGTGTGTGTGTCTCTGTGTGTGTTTGTATCCATGTACAAGAACACCAAAGCTACATATTTCAATCTTCCAATCTAGGGTGGGAATCTTTGGGGAATTTTATGAATACATTTGTTTTCAATTTCTTGAGGTCAAAATTTGATTTTCACTGTAATAAAGTGGTTACCAGATTTATCTAGTTTTAATTTTTATAAATCTGAGAGGTTGTGAGATGGTTAACAAGAAAGGACAACTGAAAAACTGATTTCTGCTTCATAAAATAATTTGAAAACATTTTAATCTTTTTTTTTTATTTAGTGAATTCCTGGATAGTTATAATTCCTTATGCCTCTAAAACATCTAAAAATTACTTCAGGCACAGTGATTGACTCAAATAAAAACAATCAGCATTGAAATAAATGTTTCAGTAAAAGGAGACATCTGTTCAATCAGTCGTTAAGAAACGTGTATTTATCAAGCGGCATTTTGTGGAGCCAGAATAACAGCAGCTGCTTTGTATTTGCACTTGTCACTACAATGTCCCTTACAAACAAACTTTTAGTGGTGCATTTAGTGGTGTCACGTACACCACAATACACACTTGACATAGCTATAAATAATTAAATAACACTATTACGATCTCAAATAACTTCATAATAACAGGGAAAGTAATGAAAATATCCCAGAAAAAACAACAAAGACAACCCAGGGGGTTACATGGCAAACAAGATGATAATACACCAAAGGTGGTGTCAGTTTTTCCTCATTTCTCTGATTGTATTTCGGAGCAGTTTTCATTGACTTTGGAGAAATGATTACAGTGCTTTGAGTACTGAACTGAGGATTAGTGATCTCTGAAAGAATGAATTACATTCCACCTGTTGCCCCAATTACCCAATTAGGACACAACTGCCTCTTCATTTGAAACCCTGATTAAAGCTGCGATTACACTACACTGTGACATGACCTGCAAAATCGATGGAATTTTGGTGACGTAGTGACTAGTCACAGTTAGCTAGTTGATGAGCTACTGTAGCTGGCAAGCTAATTGTTAGCACCTGGAGCTTCTATCCAGGAAGATATTAAAGATATGTAGTGAACAACGGTGTGGATCTGTGCATTTTATATTGAATAAATTTGGAGCTACTCTAAATTCCTTTCTCCTCCCCAGAGAAGAAGGGGGAGGGGTCAAAGTTGCTTTCTCTAAGTGCTATCCCGACCATAAAACTGACACCTTTTTGATTCTGAAGCTGATAACGCGGGGCCTGACTGTTAAACTGACAAAGGGACACAAACCAGCCATTGGCCTCTCCCTGAACAGCCTATCAAAACTGGCCCCCCACACATGTTTCCGTGGCAACTGACCTTATTCTTTGTTTTATTACCACATCAAAGGGATACTCCTTGTCTCACCTAGGTGTGACACAATCCAGGACAGCCAAACTTTAAATGGCTAAGGACTGCAGTCTCCAAAGACTCAAAGCATTTAATTAAGTTTAATTAAATCTTTAGTTACCTGATTACGTTTGCCTCTATTTGAGTAGTTATGTTAACTGTTGTTGCTATCCGTTGTTGATATTAGTGCTGAAAAGAAAGTTACTTGTGCAGTGTTTTTATTTTCAGCAAGACACTCCTTCATCTAATGTAATCCAAGCTTTCCTCATGTAACCTGAGTTCACCCAAGTGGACGAAATAAGTATTACATGCCCTCGTCGGAAATGCCGTTAAATGTATAAATATCCTGACCAATAATGTGACAATTGTTTCCTGTTACCACAACACAGTCTCACTCCCTACTCGTCAAATGTCTGACGCATGGTCAAGGCCCTTTGTCGTCGCTTTTTAAAGACTTGGGTAGCCCTTTTGCATCAATTATTGACGTTTAGGGATCCACAGTCAAGTTTGGCCTCGCCAGGCAACGCCCTCAGACTCGGCCAGCGAGACCGGCCTTTTGTTCGCCTGAAGCTACATCGATCTGCCTTCAGTTTGTTTTATTGTCTTTATTTCTTTTGTTTGTTAAAGTTATCAGTCCGTTAAGTTACACTGGACTAATTCAGGAACGACCAAGTGCCATTTTAAGCCTTTTTCGTTGAGCCAACTTCACCGAGGTCAGACCAAGCCACGTGGTCTCGCCAGCTACAACGAAGGAAACCTGAAAACAGCCGAATTGCCAGACGGAGGAGGCGTTTTCAATCAGATACGGAGAACCCCGAAGAATCCCTAGCAAAAAGCCAGGATCGGGCAGCTAGCGTGGGACCCGTGCAACAGGCCAAAAGCAGGCTGTCGACAAGCAGTAAGACTTAACACACGTTCTGTGATCAGATGTCCATTTTAACTCCTAAATTATAGCATTAGTTTACTTTCATTAGCTCTTCTATGCCGTATGAGTCAAATGCTTCCCACAATCGAACCTCCAGGCTCATTGTTCAGCAAATGTTTATGTTTCCTGTATCCAACCATCTTTTTATCACCTTAGTTAGAGAATAAATTCACTGTAATATAATCAAGAGCTGTGTGTGTTGCCTATTTCTAGTTCCTGCCAAGAGAATTGACCCTTTAGATATGAGACTGACTGACTGATT
>NC_060153.1:22596491-22614814 GCF_021292245.1 Micropterus dolomieu
TCGACAAGCAGTAAGACTTAACACACGTTCTGTGATCAGATGTCCATTTTAACTCCTAAATTATAGCATTAGTTTACTTTCATTAGCTCTTCTATGCCGTATGAGTCAAATGCTTCCCACAATCGAACCTCCAGGCTCATTGTTCAGCAAATGTTTATGTTTCCTGTATCCAACCATCTTTTTATCACCTTAGTTAGAGAATAAATTCACTGTAATATAATCAAGAGCTGTGTGTGTTGCCTATTTATAGTTCCTGCCAAGAGAATTGACCCTTTAGATATGAGACTGACTGACTGATTTAAGATAATTGAGCGATTATTAACTAACTGATCACTAGTAATAATTGTATAATTATTCAAAACTACCTAGAGGTCCGGAGACTCTAGGATTATAACAACTCCGGTGGTGCCCTGAGGGAAACGAGGAAAATCTTGATTTTATGAATATTAAAATTCACAATTGGGTATCAATTCTCATAAATTTATTAAATTGCATAACTAAAATTTAGGTCTGCTACAGATATATTAAAGATTATTAAGATATTATAGAGGGAAAATAAAACTCACAGAATTTACAAGCTTGAACAGGCCGTTAGCACACTTGTTAGCTCCTTATCTTGGCTAGGTCACTAACTGGACAGTAAGTTCACACAGTTTATTCAAAAGACCTCTTAGTATCATCGACTCCTGTCTCATAACATACTTTCTATAAATTATTTGTGGAACAGTTTCTACTCCAAAGAGGTGGTTAAAGAAAAGTGGATGGTATAGCGCAGCCAATTAGGTATTATAGCTTCCTCAAAGGTCAGCTCTGTACTTTTGTTTATCTGGTCTCAACTAGTAGACATATGCAACTGGTGTAGAACCGGTGTAGAAGTGTCCCTGATATAGTCACAGTTGAATGCTAGAGGTCAGTCACAGTGCTGAGAGAAGGTCAGTCTATACGAGTGGTTCTCAAACTTTTTCTGTCATGCCCCCCTTCAGAAGCCAACAAAAAGTTCATGACAGCTGCTGTGTGTGTGTGTGTGTGTGCGCGCGCGCCACGGTAAACTGCCACACAGAGAATATGAGGTTTAGAGACAAACAGGCAGATAGAGATAGACTTACCAGATATGCAAACAGTATAGGAGAACGGATGATCCACCAATATCCCATGTTAATATTCCTCTCCCAGCACCTACACACAAAACAAATTTTAGATTGTAACTTATTGCTGTTATCATTTGCTCTTATCTTTTTTTGTATTGCTCTTATCTTTTTTTGTATTATTCTTTACACTTGTTAAAGCACTTTGTAACTTGTTTTTGAAAAGTGCTCTACAAATAAGGATTATTATTATTATTATTATTATTATTATTATTATCATTGTGATCTTTTTTTAAGAGTCAACACATAATTTGAATCATCCTCACTATAGATGACTTCTCACAGGACACAGATAAAAGCTGTTGCATCTAAACTGGAATTCACTTAATGTGGCCATATCATGACAAGCAACTTACTCCTCATTCTCATACAGATACTTCACTGTGATCCACGGCAGAACGAATATGAGTGGCGCACCTGAGAATGACAAACAGAGGTAAAATGTGAAAGTTAACTTTTGATGAGTTAAAGTAATACTTTGTAAATATGTTGAAACTGTCTTAATTTACCAGTAGGTAGTGAGGTTGTTATAGCAATCTTCATTTTTAGTACAATTAATGTGTACAGTTTGCTCATCTTAAATCTTTAACCTTGTTATCATGATGAAATCAATTTATTAAACACTGTTTTCTTATGATCATGAGCTCAAAATCTCATTATCTCAAGACAAATATTTCTATTTTTCTGTTACTTGAAAGGTCTCTAAACATGAAAGCGTCTGCCCGTGTCTGAACATGATTAAAGTAAAATCGAATCGGTTCACAAATCTGGTCTCTTCTTTGGACATTATCTGTCTGTTAGGCTACAATGATTCATTAACGTCAATTGAACAATCCAGTTAATATTGTGACAAGACCATGATTTATCATCTCCGCTCAGTGAGAATTTTCTTAATCTTGGAAAACAATGTTTCCAATGAAATCCATTGATAACTACAAAATGAAATTGTTTTCTCACAATAGCAAGTTGAAAATTTAATCGCAAAGTCATTATTTATTTAAAGACAATGAGAAAATGAAGTTGTGATCTCAAGAAAACAGGTTTGAAGTGTTTAACAAAAGCTGCTCTGGGCTTATGAACATGTTTATGTGTACTATGGATTCTTTCATTTAGAAATAATATATTATTAAAATAAGTTGTAAGTAGATTAACAAGTATTTACATCAGTGGCACTATGATTTTAGATGTTCAGTCATATCTATGATACAGTCTTCATATTAAAGGGGAACTCAACTGATTTTATCATCTCTGCTTGAGGCTACATTAGCTGCTACTAGCATTACAGAACCAAATCTCTGACCAAATCGTTGGCTGTCAAGTTGTATTTTGGGTAATGTGGGCACCGGGTTTTGACAAGGTTCTGCTACATCAATTTTGATACTCACAAGATTGTCCCTCTGTACACAATAGCCCCTAAATGTTGAACTCACTTTGTGTTGACATTTCAGAGCCTGCTATACCACACCTGTCCACTAGATGCTCTCAGAGATTTTTATCACTTCATTGAATTACCTGACTCATACTGAGAACTGTTATCTGTCCACACAGCTGCTCTGTATTTGCTCATTGGTCTGTTTACATACCCGCTAAATATTCCTGTACCTGACTGTTGCTGATCACTGTGTTCCTGTTTAGGGTACACCCTAAGTCTCTTAATTGCATTCACATTTCCTTCACTTGCGTCTTTTCCTTCTGTCTGCTCACATGTGCACTGTGCTAGTACTAATAAAGGCACACAGTTACTGCAGAGCAGCATGTTTTCTCTAAGTAGATGTTACCAGTTTAACAAACAGCTGCACAAGAAGAACAACCTGCATTCTGTATTTATATTGTGTCCTGCTCAGAGGCACAGGATCATTTCTACTGTCAGAATGCATTTATATTATTTATTCATTATTGGCATCTGTATTTATTGATATTCTGATAGTGAATGAATTATTGAGTAACCCAGAATATTAGTTTGGTGTCTTTTTAACATTGGAAATGATTAATTAGGCTAAATGTTTCAGAGAAAATTTAAACGATGTTTGTGCTCATTTCAAACCAAACAGTCAGGAACTATCTGCCTCACATGTGACTAAATAGAAATGACAATAAATGATGTAAAAAGTGTTTCTAGCTGACAGACAGACTCTGTGACTCTCTGACTTTAATTGTATAGATGATAGAAGTTAATGGGGGGAAAAACAGATCACAAAAAGAAAAATCTTCCTAATTAAAGAAGAAAGTTGTTTGTGGTCCATTTATTCTTCCGACCTACAATGAACACAGATCAGAAAAATTAAAAATATATAAAACTTGAGTTATACACTTGAGTAAAATTTGTTATCTGTATGAAACTCCAATAATGTTGTGATGTATCAGATCAGTCTGATCAGCTGTAGTGTCCAATCAATAACTTATATCCAAAAAGGGGACGTGTCTGCCAGTAAAAGGCTTCTGTGAAGACTGCTCTCATGTATCCACGCTCATAGCGAGGTTTTCTGCTTGCTCCTCACTTCATTAGCTGAAAAAAGAGCTTTGATGGCAGACCAGAATGACTTCCGCTTCAAGTGAGAGTCGACGAAATATCAAATATGAGACTTGAGATGTACCCACTAAGATGGACGACATGACTGCTCCCCAAAAGTGAAGCAAAAACATCTCTAGAGATGGTTTCTGTCATATTAGGTAATTCTTGTCATGCTGATGTACAATCCCAATTCCAATGAAGTTGGAACATTGTGTAAAACGTAAATACAAACAATACATTCATTTGCAAATCCTTTTCAACCTATGTTCAATTGAATACACCACAAAGACAAGATATTTAATGTTCAAACTGATAAACTCACTTTGAATTTGATGCCTGCAATACGTTCCAAAAAAGCTGTGACAGGGGCATGTTTACCACTGTCACCTTTCCTTTTAACACTCAAGCGTTTGGGAACTGAGGACACTAATTGTTGAAGCTTTGTAGGTGGAATTCTTTCCCATTCTTGCTTGATGTACAACTTCAGTTGCTCAACAGTCCGGGGTCTTCGTTGTCGTATTTTGCGCTTCATAATGCGCCTCATATTTTCAATGGGAGACAGGTCTGGACTGCAGGCAGGCCAGTCTAGTACCCGCACTCTTACTACGAAGCCACGCTGTTGTACCACGTGCAGAATGTGGCTTGGCATTGTCTTGCTGAAATAAACAGAGACGTCCCTGAAAAAGACATTGCTTGGATGGCAGCGTATGTTGCTCCAAAACCTGTATATACCTTTCAGCATTAATGGTGCCTTCACAGATGTGCAAGTTACCCATGCCATGGGCACTAACACACCCCCATACCCTCACAGATGCTGGCTTTTGAACTTTGGGCTGATAACAATCCGGATGGTCCTTTGCCTCTTTGGCCCGGAGGACACGACGTCCATAATTTCCAAAAACAATTTGAAATGTGAACTCATCAGACCACAGCACACTTTTCCACTTTGCCTCAGTCCATCTCAAATGAGCTTGGGCCCAGAGAAGCCGGCGGTGTTTCTGGGTGTTGTTGATATATGGCTTTCGCTTTGCATGGTTGAGTTTTAACTTGCACTTGTTGATGTAGCGACGAACTGTGTTAACTGGCAGTGGTTTTCTGAAGTGTTCCTGAGCCCATGTGGTAATATCCTTTGCACACTGATGTCGGTTTTTAATGCAGTGCCGGCTGAGGGATCAAAGGTCACAGGCATTCTATGCTGGTTTTCGGCCTTGTCGCTTACATGCAGAGATTTCTCCAGATTCTCTGAATCTTTTGATGATATTAGGGACCGTGGATGATGAAATCCCTAAATTCCCTGTAATTGTACATTGAGAAACATTGTTCTTAAACTGTTGGGCTGTTTGCGCAGCTGTTCACAAAGTAGTGAACCTCACCCCATCCTTGCTTTTGAATGACTGAGCCTTTGGGGGATCCTCCTTTCATACCCAATCATGACACTCACCTGTTTCCAATTAACCTGTTCACCTGTGGAATGTTCCAAACAGGTGTTTTTGAGCATCCCTCAACTTTCCCAGTCTTTTGTTGCCCCTGTCCCAGCTTTTTTGGAACATGTTGCAGGCATCAAATTCAAAGTGAATGAATATTTGCAAAAAAACAATAAAGTTTATCAGTTTGAACATTAAATATCTTGTCTTTGTTGTGTATTAAATTGAATATAGGTTGAAAAGGATTTGAAAATGAAGGTTTTATTTACGTTTTACACAATGTCCCAACTTTATTGGAATTGGGGTTGTAAGTTCAAATGTTAATTTATCTCCTTAGTTTAGTTTTAATGAGTTATGACGGAAAGCTGAGCCCGCTCGCGATTGACTCAGCCGGCTGTATGGGCGGGACCTCGTTACCTTGGCTCTATTAGTACCATGCAGATTCAGTTGACTCAGACTATCCAAGATATTTTGGCTTAAATTTTGTACAATTGGAGGAAGTGGAGACACGTCATCCATCTTATACTCTATGGTTCCTGTTAACGGCTACATGACAGAGCCTGTCAGAATGCTGTTTACTCTTCTCAACTAAATGACCAATATTTGTCTGTCACAAAAGAACAGAAATACAAATGTTTGTATTTGTGTAATAACCAGAGCAGCATTACTATTTGATTGTCAGATCCTGTGTAAGAGTGGTTCTTACCCCAGCCAATGGCCAGGTAAATGTAAAAGTACTTCCTCTCGCTGAACACGGTGATGACTAGCAGGCTGTGCAGGTAGATGCCCTCCACCAACAGCCAATAGTTGTTGGCCATCACACTGTACTGCATCATCACCATGGCACCACGGCACCATGTCACAGCCTGACACATGACACAGGATGGGGTGGTGAGGATACAATAAGCCAAGGTGACATGTTCTCTTAAAGTACAAAATGTTGCTTTAAATCAAAGCTCCACGGCTGACAAATACTCTGCTTCAGCTCAGTTGAATCAACTCTGAGTCAGACTGCAGCACAATACAATGTTCAAACCTTGGCTTACAACAGCACTTCATAAGACAAGGACCGTAGCTCTGCACATAAACAATTTTATTCTGGTATCCAAATATATTTTTCTCTTTGATCGCTATCCTTTACAACAAATAAGGTTACAACATTTCAACATTAATTAATTTCCAATGTCTCTTGCGTCTCAGTACAAAAGCAACAAATCACATTTATGGTACATTTATAATTGCTTATTGCTTAAACTTAATGTGGATTAATGCTAACACAATGCTATTTGTATATGACATATACTGTACATTCCTCCAATGCAAATACGGAACAGCTAAGCAAGAAAGGGGAAATCTGTATGTGTGGGCATTTCTAGATTTTCTCTTCCTACCAGACATGATGTTTCACAAGTCTGAAGTGACTTTGTGTTGCCTTCTTTATGAACTGAGAGCTTTATTTTCCAGGAATAGACACTTGGTCAAAACATGAATTACTGGTTGAGGTGCTCGACAAATAATATTTGGGAGAATATCTCCTCTTATTATATATTTGATGTGTCTAGACACACCCAATCAATACCAAATCAGTACCTTATTAAGTTACATGTGTGATGTGTCTGTAGAACGCAAAAACAACATTGAATCACTGGGACACCCAAAAAGATACATGATACAGATATTCAAGAAATATGGAGTAATCTCTGAATGTGTATGTGGCACTATCCTGTGTCTCACTATTATGTATGTTCATATACTGCAGTGAAATAAGTTGAGGTAGTGCTACGAGTTTGTGGATCAAGTGGTCACTTTGATATTTTTGTTTTAACACGATATATGCTCTTATCCTAACTTTAATCAAGTGGTTGTAGTTGGCGAACTTTAACCGTAACTTAAGCACACGGTAACATCTAATGAAAATTGCTTGCAGTGAACATTTCCTTTAAACAGGTGTTATGACCCTGGGGTCATACTTTGTTGTTTGTTTATCTCACCCTGCACTTTCAGCTGTCTCCTCCCTTAGAGTGTGTGTATACAGGTAATGAAGAACAGGTGGGCACACTGGGTTGGTCCTGCAGAGCTGATTGCTGCCTCCTGATTGGTCAACTGGATGACAGCACCATCTTAAATCCCACTGATAGGAACTCTCTTCTCTCTCTCTCTCTCTGACATTCCCAACTTGAGCCTGTGTACTGTGTGTTATGTCTGTGTTCATTGTAAGTAGATAACTGTTGTGAGCATATTAGACTTTGTTAGTGAATCTGTGTAGTGAACACATTAACTCTGAATAGCTTACCTTAATAATTCTGATTATTGTCTTATGGCAACCTTGTTTTGTTGGCTTTAGCCATTTTGTTTGCTATATAGCAATTTTCTTTCTTGTAGCTTATGGTATCAACTACTAGCATTTTAGTAAGAGTGAGAAGCCCTTTTTGTTTGCACCCTTTTTCTCCTGTTGTTGGAATTAGAAATCTACTTTGTCTTTTCTTTACTTTTTGGTTTTTGGGATAGGAGAGTTTGAGGTTTTCTTAGAGTGTTTTGGTTGTTGTTTTGGGCACTGCTCATCTCTGAAGCAAATAAAAACTGCTAAATTGTATTTACTGTGTTCTGGCATTGCTTGGGAGTGGGAAGCCACACATTTATGTTACATCCTGGATACCTCTAGACCTTGGGACGTAACGCAGGTATTTCTCTCACACTATATAGTTGCACATGAAAACAATTCATAGCAGATGAGGTTGGTGTGGTGTGTTTGCTCTGACCGGTATGTTGACCCAGGCTTGTTTCCGGCTGTCACTGCTGCTTCCAGGGTCCAGTGTGAGGGTCAGCAGGGCGTCTTTAACTAGTATGGACACGGCTCTCAGGATGAAGGAGGCAAACAGGTTCATGTGGATGTTGTTCCTCATACAGTGGAGCTTCCTGGTGCAGAGTTGACAGTGTGTTGACGTTTATATGTTGTATTCACTACTCTGAATGCAGGAACATGACAAAAACGATTTTTCCTATCCTTCTTTGCATCCCTTGCATCCTATATATTTTGATTTCCATTTTTGTTCTTTAAATTTTTCCTTCTTCATTTTCTTTCCTTACTTTTTATTCTACCTTCCTTTCTTCTTTCCTCCTTTCTTTATTCCTGCTTTCCTTTCTCTATTCCTTCCCTCAATCTTTCTTTCTCCATTTTTCACCTTCCTTTCTTATATCATGTTTCACCACTGTCATTAATTGCTTCATTGTTACCCTTATTTTGTTCTGTTATTTGTTTCCCCCGTCTTCCCTTTCATTCTCTTTTATTTCTTCCTGTCTTCTTTCCTTCATCTCGTTGTTCTTCACCCCCTTCATTGATTCATTGCTTTCCTTATTTCTTCCTCCTTGTCCTCACTCCTTCCTCTTGTCTTTACTCCCTGTACATGTTGTACCTGAAGGTGATGAGGATTCCCAGCGCTAGTAGAAGAGCCCCGAGGGAGAGCGAGTAGCCCACTGTGTACATGATCCGTAACTGACTGAGGATGCGGCCATACTGCTGCTGTAGAGCCAACAGGAGAAACAATCAGTCATTTTCTTCCATGCATCTGCCAACTTTAAACATGCCCCCCAACACCCACCCACACACCCCCATTTATACACAACCATGCACAAAAACAAACTGTACTGTATACACACACCTCACCAGGGTCATCCTCACATTCCGTGGTATTCTTTTGCGCCCATTGACCATCTTCATTGCAGACTCTGTAGACCAGACCCTGCTGAACTGTTCACACAGAGACACACACTGTGAGATTTTATTTCAGCATAGCATGTTTACCCCCCACTGTTCAGAAGCTGCTAAATGCTTAGCAACAATTTCTTTATGAATAAATAAATATTTAGTGATATCTCAAAAAAACCCAGACATTTTTGATCAATTACGTTCCTTCTTGGTCTTGGATACAATAGTTCAAAAGTCTTAAGCTTAAGCTTTTTCTGAAGGGGGGGGTAATATGCCAATCTATTTTCTTGAGTCTCTGCTTGTTCCTTGGGCAGCTGCTCTCAGTCATGAAATAGATTTTACGCTTTCATTAGTGAGCTTTAGAGGTTCTGATCTCTGGACAGAGGCTAGCTGTTACCCTCTGTTTTTAGTCTCTGTGCTATGCTAAGCTAACGGCTGCTGGCTTCATATTTACATATTTACAAACAGATAATATATAACCAATAATGATAACATAGATAAATATGAAACCTTACTTTACTCTATAATGTTGCTTCTGAGATATCATTGGGCCAAAGTTATACATGCTCAGTTAACAAAGACATTGTTTATACAATTTCCAACCAAACTAATAGCCTGAATAGGGCAAGGGTCTTAGGGATGCAAATAACTTACTTTTATTATCGATTAACCTGCAGATTATTTTTTTTATCAATCGGTTAACCATTTTGTCTATAAAGTGTAAGAAAATATTGATAAAAGTCCGACATCTTTGGCATCTTCAAATGTTTTGTTTTGTTCAACCAACAGTTCAAAGTCCAAATATATACAGTATAAATGAGAAAAAAAGCAGGAGGGAACAGGAGGCTTAGGACTCTTTCTATGCTTTCTGGAAAGGATAGGGAGAGACCCCAGTCAGGCTACCAGTCCACAGGAGATAAGAGAGTCAAGCTCACTTTAACACCTATTTCGGGCCTCCAAACCACCTGGAGGGCCCATCATGCTATGACCTAACACTGTTCTGAGATACAAGCCTGCACACCAAGGGCAAATGAAAAAGCCCCGCAGGATAGGTGCACTGGCCCCCGAGACACAGTGTGAACTCTCAGCACCACTCTCTGGTTCGACAGTTGAGTGAAAGCTGACTAATATTTGGCCTTCACACCGAATCAATGCCTCATGCACTCTCCGAAACCACTGTACACTCAATTCACTACAGCATTCTCCCAAGAGGTTGTTGGTTTCTTTCATCCCACTGAATGACAAGGACATATGGTAAGATGTGTTGCAACTATATTTTCCATTCACCGCACAACATGACTAGATAAGAGCACTTTGAAGAGCTCTTTCTCTGAAGTTCTGCTCTCACATCTTGTCACCGGACGGGTGTTGTGTCCTACATTTCTCAAACAAACAAACTCACTACTTCAATTACGTAGGACAAGGCCTACCTAGCAGGTTAGAAAACGTCTCACATCCAGCACTGTATTTATCATGCGGGTGTGTTGAAGAAGAGCTCTGGCTTGAAAAAAGGATATAGTTTCTGTACACAGCTCTTGGAATGAATTTGTTTCTACATTCAATCTATCATTTTAATGTTTCTATAGAAAATTTCACACAAAAGACTAGACATTTACTTATTCACAAATTCACAAAAGCAGAGTGTGCCACGAGGTGGACCTGCTGGTTTAAGTAAATACTGTATCATGGATTGTTTGTAGCCTTAATTGTTTTTATGCTATTAAGTTTCTAGCTATCCATCTACAATATGACTGGTCCAGTTAATAATAATCCAGACACTAAAGTGTCCAGTAAGCCCAGTTTAACCTGCAGGAGTTTTCTGCTGGCCAGTGTCAAAAAAGAATCTCCCAACATTTTTACCTAAAAAACAAAACAAAAAACATCCGTCTAGCAGCAGGGAAATTCAGACTCAATTTCATCTTTGATAGAAGATGACAAGGCCATAAAGACAATCTGAAAAATGCAGTGAAATAAAATATTTCTATGGTCACAAAACTGTCATCATCAGATCATATCAGGAGTACATCATTGAACATATTAGGTATTACCTTTAACCAGAGCAGTTACTCAGCTGAAAGCTTTGGATATTACCTAACAATGAATTATCTGGTTTTTGCTGATTCTTTGTGAGACTTCTTAGTGATGCCTTAACTTTGTTGTTTTTTTTAATTTGAATGATTTACTGTACTATTGTATAATTTAAAAGTAAACACAACATCAGATATCGTTTATTACATTAAAAAAGCCTTCATCTAAAAGCAGGTGTTGCAAAATTATCTTAATTATATAATAAATATCTGGCTATTTAGGTGCTGTTCAGCTAGTCGCTAACTTTGTCTAAAGGCTCTTTGGTGCTGAGCAGGCAGTGTAGAGTTGGTTTATCAGATCTTGGCTGCCTGCTGCGGCCTAAAATGATAATGATGAGAGTGATTACAACCAAAATAGTAAATTTGTAGCCTCAAAAACCAAAACAATCAACTGAAAGATGTAAAGATGCTCAGTTGACTTGAGAGCAACTGCAGAACTGAGTGTAGGTTTGTCACTAGTGACCCCTTTGACATTACAATATGAAAATATTGATTAGTCAGCTTTAAATTTTTGTAAGACTTGCGTAATTATGAAATCCAAATGCCCAGTACAAATTTCTCTTGCTGTCTTGATGTTCTGTCTTGCTAAAGCACATCTGTAGCCACACACCCCACATATACTGTGCATACACACTCACACACAGACCTTTATGGTACCATGGCAAGAACCATGGGCAGGAGACATTGACAGTGGTTCCTGGGAGTCCATCAGGCCAGCAGGCATACAGATCAAAGGTCCTGTTGCACACCAGCCCTGCAGTGGAGAACAGGTCTGTGAAATCTGTGCTCTTGGCTTAAAGCAGGTCAAGCATACTTCATTCTCCTGAAGTCTCTCATGCATCTCATTCAGACATGAGCTCATGCTAGGATGAGAGGGGTTCACCTGTGGTGGGGGGCGTGGCATTGAGGACGTCCAGGCACTGGTTTTTGTAGCTGCTCCACTGCTCCTTCACAAGCTCCAGGGAGTTAGTAGAGGAGACCTGTAAGAGGAGGAAACTTCCTGAAGCTTCATGTCATCACATTTCAGCAATGCCACCACAGCCTTCCCCCATCATCTAGCTCTTGCTTAAACTTTGTAGACTAAGTCAGTCTACAGTCAGTCTGTATATGGGTGTGTGAAAAAGAGACAAAGGCTGTGAGTCGTACCTTTGTGCAGCTGCAGAGCATAAGCAAGGCCAAGAGGAGACACACCTGGGACATCCCACTGATGTTGGGAGCATGGGGGTCGGTGGGGACCGGAACACAGGGAAGGCTGGACACATGAAACCCTACCTCACCATGTGGCCTACACACACAATATGGAGAAACTTGTTAGTGGGAATAGTGTGTGTGTGTGTGTGTGTGTGTGTGTGTGTGTGTGTGTGTGTGTGTGTGTGTGTGTAAGGGGTTGTTTGAATCACAACAAATCATTAAGAATCAACGAACAGCAAATAACAAGCAACAATCTGTGACATAGTGACTGCTTTACTTTCACACTCACACACATGACAGCTGTCAGATGAAAACCATCTACCTCCACAATGGCAAAGAGCTAGGATCACAGTGATCATGTGTGAGCTCATCCAATTGGTTTCATTAACGCAAACGGTTGAATCGTTTTCCTCCTCCTCTCCATGGTTTTCACATACATTGAAAACAACATCACAAGTAAGTTATGCATTTATGTATGATACACTGTACTGTCTGTTATGCAAAAGGAAACAAAAGCATTGTTCAGATGACTGGATAATGGGATTGGACAGCAGGGTTAAGTGGGTCAGGGGAGAGGAAGGTGCCTTCAGGGAGAATATACTACCCTCATATCTGTAATACCTTCTTTAAAGTCTGCGGAATGAAATCTACGACGTTGAGTTATGTTACTGTAAATAGCTAGAACTCCTTGTGTGTGTGTGTGTTGAATTTCCTGGCAGGTGCATTTCCTGCGGCATCAGTTGACCACTGTCACCCACGAAGTTGGAGAACAAAACGGAATCTGAAACGTTTCTGCAAAAAACACCTTGACCATGGAAACATTTTTGGCTAAAACGTTTCAAATTCCATTCTGGTCCAGTCTCTGTGCTTCTGTTGAAGTGTGTGAAGATGATGATGATGATGCATTTGCGTCAGGCTCTGCATGTTTGTGTCCTTGGCACTGAATTGCTGTACCTAACAGAGATCTAAGCCAAACATGCAAAGCCTGTCATGTCATCCCAGCACAAAGATTAGCACCTACATTTTAAAAGGACTACAGGGTAAACAACTAGCGAGCTGCTGCTGTGTTTTCTTCCTGCAACTGGCCTTTTATCTTGCAGTGTTACAATAATAACATTCCTCTTTATGACCACATGCGGCTGAGCAGCAAAGCTGGAGAGACAGAGAGCAGAAGGACAGACAGTTTAGAAGCACCTGCAGGCTGGCACACAATCTGAGATTAAACTCTACCAGGATGAAATACGTTTCATGATCAAATACACTGAGGAATTCCTCTGTGAATGATATAGATATGAATATGAATTATCAAGGCAGCTTTGGATTACATGCACAAGATCAGTCAATCAACAAATGGCTTTAATCCCAACCTCCCTGGCACCAAAACGTCCCGCATTATTCAATCACGCTATATTTCTTATTGTGAACAAATCCTATAAAAACTCCAAGACCAACAAAGAATTGATGTTACTAACAAGTATTGTCTGTGAATCCATAACCGGATATATCTTGATATAATCAATGAGCCACACTGTTGGACTGTGCTTTCAGACCAAAAGTGAAGCGAGCATTCGGGGCGGTGAGTTTACATACAAAGTCAATGCAAAGACATGTAGAGCCACAATTTCCAGTGGGGCGGCGCAAAGCGAAACGAAGGGGGTGGTCCCGGTGAAGGCTTTTGCGTGAGTTGAAAATTTCCAACTCGAGCAAATTTTCGCGGGTTCTAATAGCCTTCTCGCGTTGTGTGTGAACACAGCGAATGTACTCACGCAAGGAAAGCGTCGCAAAGATTAAATTTGCGTTAGGTCTGAAAGCACCATTAGGCTATGTTGGGCAGTAACGTGTTAAAGTAATATTATTACAGTAACGTGTTACACATTACAGTAATAATATTTCTTTCCCCTGTAACTAGTAGGCTAGTGTAACTAATTACTTTTCTTGTCACGATCCTGTTTTGATTTTGGTTTCTCTGTGTCTGGGTTTTATTCCTGTCTATCTGTGGTCTTGTATCCAGTCTTCTACTTGTTTTGTGTGGTGGTTCTGAGCTGTCCTGTTATCTCGTTGTCTGCCTTAGTACTTTAGTTCTGTTCCTGTCCCTCATGTGTTAGTTTCCCACCACCATGCTTGGGTTCTGTCTGTTGGTTAGGTGTCATTTATGTTCTCTGCTAGTTTCAGTAATCTGATTTTGTTCATTCAGCTCTAGTCTATGTTTAGCCTTTATTATTCATCCACATCTTATTTAGTATCTGTCTTGCCTCGTATCTTAGTTCTTAGTCCTGTACCTTAGTTCTTGTCTTAGTGTTCACTCCTGGTCGGTGTACTTCTGTGTTTTGCCCATGTCTGAGCTCTGTTTTACCTTAGCTTCTGTCTGTGTTCCTTGGTGGTGTTAGTTCATTTGTGATCTGTCCGCTTGTTTATATTACTCTGATGTTTAGTGTTGAGTAATCTGTAATCAGTAATCTGCCTGCCTGCTAGTCTCTCTGTTTTCCCTTCTGTCTCTCTGCCTCGTTAACCCTGATCCCAGTCACCTGTGTTGCTCCCGCCCTGCTCGTTAGTCACTGTGTATAAATGTCTGGTGTTTCTGTTCATTCCCTGTCCGGTCATTGTAGCGTGTATGTGCTCTGTCCCTGGTTGTATGGTTGTATGGTTGTATGGTTGTATGGTTGTATGGTTGTATGGTTGTATGGTTGTATGGTTGTATGGTTGTATGGTTGTATGGTTGTATGGTTGTATGGTTGTATGGTTGTATGGTTGTATGGTTGGTTGGTTGGTTGTAGTCTCGTCTCCTGCCTGTTCCCCATCAGTTCTTTGGTTTTTGGACCATGCATCTGTTTCTGGATTTTTCTGTTGGATTAGCTTTGTTTTCTTGGACTGTTATTTTGGATTCCCTCTGCTCAGCCACTCTGTTTGTAAGTGTGCTTGCCCTCAGTTTGTTTCATTAAACCTTTGAACTATACCTGCTCCGCTCTGTGTCCTGCTTCCAACTTGCTCACCACACACAAACTTTGACATTTCTTAAACAGTAATATTATTACAGTTATAATTCAAGTAACGCTGCTTTACTCGTCATCTAACATAAATTTTGTGCAACCAGCAAAAAAAGCTTTCAACCGTGAACAATTCTACATCTGATTTATTGAAGCGTCTGGAAACTCCGGCCGCAACTTTCACTGATGCTTGAACTCGCCAAGAGAAAGTGGCGTTAACGTAATGTTTTGTAACTACTGAATACTGTTTTTATAAATAGGCTACATGTGCAGAAAAACAGCTGTTGCCGGTGGTGTTAAACGTTAGGCCTAGGCTATGATTTGTAAAAAACACACTTGCTGCTGTTATGAATATGATAGGCCTATTAGTTAAAAAGTTGGGAGAGACGTTGATTTTCTATTTTTTAGGCACCTCCTCTCGCTTGCTTGCTCCCTCTCTCTCGTGAAAACCACTACACCACCCACCCCCTGCACTGTCATTCTGTAGGAATGCAATAACGTAGCCTGAGTAACGTAACTTATTACTTTCATCACCCAGTAATAAGTTAAGTAATATAACTTTTTTTATTTTATTTTTTTTGGAGTAATAAGTAATTAGTAATATATTACAATTTCTGAGTCACTTGCCCATCACTGCTCTTAGGGCCGGGCGATTAATCAAGTTTTATGTTCGACTACAATTTTGGCTTCCAACAATTATGAAAACAGGATAATAGAGATATAAAAATCATTGTGCCATATGCAGTTTAGCAATGGTGCTCTCCTTTTGTCTTGTGTTATAAAACCATCTCCATCCCCACCTCTTTCCTTTTGGCTCTCACCCCTCCTTAAAAGCCCAAACTCACTCTCAGCCAGGCTGCAGCATGTTCAGTTTAGCTCGAGCCAGGTTGACAGAAAGAGAGCCTTTGGTCAACAAGAAAGGTAAAACCAATTAAGCACTTGGGTTTCAAGGAGTCAGACGAGGAACAACAACAAATACTGTGCAAGATTTGTTTCACAGTGGTGTCTGCTCCTCAAGGCAATGTGATCAATGTATTTAATCACCTGAAAGGCGTGTATGACCCAACAATAAAGAAACACAGAAATCAACATTTCTTTGAAAAAAGTTCAATAAATGCATAATCGTGATCTCATTATTGACCAAAATAATCATGATTATGATTTTTACCATAATTGAGGAGCCCTGGTGACATTATGCTCTATTTAGATTAAATCCCACAAATAGGCCTACTGACTAGAGCACCAAATGTGTAATAATCCGTAGCTGAAAATAGTCCCTAATAAATGCAGTATTTACTCCTGTAATATGTGCTAAAAGCTACAATGCCCAGCTGTTTAAGAAATCGCTAAGCCTTTTTAAAGAGCTTTTTTTTTAGAGGTGCTGAATTTGATGTGGAAGAATCTGCTTCCTCTTTTTTGGGGTTCTGTTTTTCTGGTCACTGAGTATTAACTGATTTGTTTTGAGAAAGATTTGTTTTGTCAATGTTAATTTTGTGAAATTAAATGTTGAGTATTATGTATCAGTTATTCTAAAAGTGGTATATTCAATTTGAAACTGAATAGAATGTATTTCAGCCACTTAGATCCATTAAGAGGTCTAAATTATCACTCAGACTTTTTGCTCCAACATATACACTGACCGGCCACTTTATTAGGTACACCTGTTCAATTGCTTGTTAAAGCAAATAGCTAATCAGCCAATCACATGGCAGCAACACAATACAATAGACGCGGCCAAGACAACTTGCTGAAGTTCAAACCGAGCATCAGAATGGGGAAGAAGTGACTTTGAATGTGGAATTGTTGTTGGTGCCAGACGTGCTGGTCTGAGTATTTCAGAAATTGCTGATCTGCTGGTATTTTCATGCCCAACAATCTCTAGGGTTTACAGATAATGGTCCGAAAAAGACAAAATATCCTGTGAGCGGCAGTTGTGTAGACGAAAATGCCTTGTTGATGTCAGAGGTCAGAGGAGAATGGGCAGACTAGTTTGAGATGACAGAAAGGCAACAGTAACTCAAATAACCACTCGTTACAAGCAAGGTATGAAGAATACCATCTTTGAACGCACAACAAGCAGATGGGCTACTCCAATGGCCTCCACAGTCACCAGAACTTGTATGGACAGTCACATATCCAGATTTACTTGATTTTAATGGGTAGCTCGGCATACAAGAGTATCTGAACATGAGTGTGTGTGTGCTGCCAGCGTCTGTGAGTCTGCTTTTACTGAGCAGAGGACGGAGCATAATCACAGGATTGTTTTAAAGTGATAGCCTTATCGACCTCAAGGGCAGATTTTAAATTACACACACACACACACACACACACACACACACACACACACACACACACACACACACACACACACACACACACACACACACACACAGCAGCAAGATGTAGAATGAGAATTTCCTAATGCCTTTCCAGTCTGTGTACATTTCTGTTTCCAGGGTAGTACCTCGATTTTTAAGGCCAGCAATTAAATCCTCTTCCAAATGTTTTGCAGTAGCTGCTTGTTGCTGCTTTTGAGTCAATTTTATCACTGCGGTAATCTTTGTCTCCAAAATGTCATCTTTTCTGGGATTGAAAGAAATAATCTCCCTTGTTGACAGTGCAATATTTAGTTTTCCCAGAGAGGTTTGGTGAAGATTTAACAGTGATGCTATGTATCTATAGTTCTGGTGCATTTACGGGCTCTGGTTTGAATTATGAAAAACTTATTGTATTGATTCATGTAATCATATGACACCCTTTCATGGTCACAAGTTACCAGTAAGGTTGTTCTCTTTTATTTTATTTTATGTATATATATTATGTATTTTATTTTCTCTCGGAGAAACCTTTCTTTGAACTTGCTGTTACTGAGTGAATGCTTGTATCATTCTACTGAATAGCTGTTCTGGGCTTATTTTTCATAACAATTCAATGGAAAATGCTCAGCGTCCATGTCCTATAAACATGAATACAGAGCTATGTGTGTGTTTCATTAAGGGGCAAGACAAAGCTAAGGATGTCTGCACAACTATGCTCGCTGATTTGTATGAGCACAATCAGCCTGTGTGAGTCACAGCTTTCCTTTTGGATTATTACTGAATATTGGCTGTTCATGTGATTCAAAAAACATGACTGACTGTCACACATGCGTGTGTGTGTGTGTGTGTGTGTGTGTGTGTGTGTGTGTGTGTGTGTGTGTGTGTGTGTGTGTGTGTGTGTGGTTTCTGCTTGTCCAAAGTGAACTGACAAGTGCAGGCAGTGGTTCCATTAGCTG
>NC_060153.1:22614914-22628049 GCF_021292245.1 Micropterus dolomieu
CTGGTTTGAATTATGAAAAACTTATTGTATTGATTCATGTAATCATATGACACCCTTTCATGGTCACAAGTTACCAGTAAGGTTGTTCTCTTTTATTTTATTTTATGTATATATATTATGTATTTTATTTTCTCTCGGAGAAACCTTTCTTTGAACTTGCTGTTACTGAGTGAATGCTTGTATCATTCTACTGAATAGCTGTTCTGGGCTTATTTTTCATAACAATTCAATGGAAAATGCTCAGCGTCCATGTCCTATAAACATGAATACAGAGCTATGTGTGTGTTTCATTAAGGGGCAAGACAAAGCTAAGGATGTCTGCACAACTATGCTCGCTGATTTGTATGAGCACAATCAGCCTGTGTGAGTCACAGCTTTCCTTTTGGATTATTACTGAATATTGGCTGTTCATGTGATTCAAAAAACATGCTGGCTGTTTGTCTTTCGTGTGTGTGTGTGTGTGTGTGTGTGTGTGTGTGTGTGTGTGTGTGTGTGTGTGTGTTTGAGGTTATTGTAACAGCTATGTCTCCCAAGGGATATTTGCTTAAACAGATTTGCATTGTTCATTTGCCTCTTTTTCTCTCACACAAACACACACGCATATGCTTTCCCCTTTTTTCTATAGGGAAGAGTGATGTGGAAGTGAAAAAGAATCTCAATGACTATATTTTGCATATTTAACTTACAACACAATTCATCAACAGATGCTCTCCTCCATCTACTGACTTTATTAAAATCATTAACACCCATCACAATGCATGGAAAATGTCACTCTGTCGGCGTCTTTCATTCATATTTGCCATCCTCTTCACAAGCTCAGTGTGCAGCTCCTTTCATTTTCTTTCTCAATCTGTATCTCTGTGTCCATGTGTCAGAAGTAAGACTGTGCCTCTCTACTCCCACACATTTCCATTTAAGTGCACAATATGGGAAAACAGAGAGAAAGAGCAGGAAGAGAGGCAGAAGTAAGTGGGAATGTGTGACAGCAAATCATTTGAAAATGTAAGAAAAAGTACTTATCACACATCACACAATAAAATGCCCGATAATGAAGTCTATCAGGAGAGCAGACCCTTCCCCTTGATTATTAAGGTTATGCTGTCTGTCACGCCCTGTATTTGTATTTATGGCATATCGTGTTATTGAATTATTCCATTACCCACTACAAGCACCTCCCAATTATGTTGTTTAAATCAATAAGCCTTCTTTATGTGATGAGGTGGGGCAATTCGCAGAGTGTGGACAGTATGTAGGCGGAAACAGAGCCAGCAGTGCAGTGGCTATAATGGAGCTAAACAGAGCTGTGATTATGTTGTTTCTGCCTATGAGTTACTCTGCCCCACGTGAAAACTTACATCCAATGGTTCCTAAGCTCGAATATAGTTTCTCACCGTGACTTTTTTCGCTCTTTCTTTATCTTAATGTGTTTCTTTATTGCTTACTTCCTTACTGCCCATTTTAAACTACTGTAAAACTTCGATTAGCAGACCGGTCACCTCACCAACCCTGCCTACATTTGGGACAGGCCTTTAATTCCTTTCCTACAAAACTCTTGCTCAGCAAGGATGGGAAATAAGCTACTAATAATTGTTTATGTCAACCAGTTTGAGTAAAAATTAGGCTATCAAATAACATAAATTATGAATCATTCATCAGATAGCACGCCAACCTCATGCAGAGAGAGAGAAAGAGTGAGTTAGAGAGAGAGCAGAAAGAGAGTCCCGTATCAAAGTAGTGGTACCTTCCATAGAAAGGACGAAGCTGAAGATTACTGTATAACTGTATTATTTCAACTTGGATGAATGGAATATAAATAATCGAGGAATGGACACTTTATGACTGCTTCAAAGGTAGGGAGTGACCATTTTTTTGTCTCTCTTGTTTACCGTATCATGCCGGTAAATCTAAATGAATTATACTTTGGTGCTTATGGTTTCTGTGAAATCAACTGAACGACTGAAATGTGGAGAATCAAACTTGTCCAAAAGCATGTCGTGATCTAAGCAGCTTAGAACTAGCTCAAGCGAACGACCCGGTGGGCTTTAAGGTATTTTATCCATGCAAAGAACTTCTATAAAAACCAGACCAGACATGTCACCTTCATGATAAGAGCATCTTTGAGCGCTTACCATGAAGGTGACATGTCAGTACAGCAGGTGTTAGCACCAAGCTTATAAGAACACAGGGTTAGTCAGCATTTTTAGCTTATATCCTACATATCGATCTCGCACCCGTACCAGTAGAAAAGAAGTGTTTATTCTTTTTTGGCCAGCACAAATTGATTTTCAATCTGAGGTTTATATCACAAGAGCTTAGCAATTATGTTCAGAGATTAAAGGAGGTACATTTAACTTTAAAGACAATTACAAATACAATAGTCAAACTGTCTACAACAGTCTAAAACACAATTGACAGTGACAACACCACAAAGCTCAGGACTTACTGTATTTCCATTATGGTCCTTGATGGTTCATCAGATTGTCATTCAAATGTCCTAAGTGGAATTCATACAGCTCTTTTCAGTGACAGTAGTTTAGGCAGATCAGAAATGTGCTTAGTAAGTGACAATCACAAGAGTGTAAGCTTCAGTTCTGAAGCATGTCCTGGATTGTAACATTACTGGCCCTCATTGAAAAAGCAGTCAGAAGTAAAATAGTTAGTGCACACATAAGAGTTTTGCAGTGGACCCCCTACATCCAGTGACTACGCTCTCTCGTCCTCTCATCATAGAATCTCCCTGCCCCACTCTTCTACTTTATAACTCCCCAATCACTCAAAGACAAACTGGCTTGTTAGAAGAGGAAAATAAATCAGCCTAATCCTTCAGAGGATCTTGCCCTGTACCTCTTGCCTCCTCGAGGGAGAATTCTCTGACCATCTTGTTTCCTGTCAATTTTGGCTCATATGGCAGGCCGGAGCAATGGGAAACAGAGATAGCAGATGCTTTTTAATAGTCCACACATGCGGCTTTACTGTCCCATACATATGAAGATTACAGTTTTTTACTTTGCACATAATGGTACTTTAGCACCATGCTAAAGAACACAGTGACCTGTCTTAGTATGTCAGCCTGTAACCTGTCCTATGGTGTCTGTCCATTAAGAGGATGTCCATTAAGTGTTTTCACCCTTCACTGCATGTAGAAAACACAACAGCTCACTCATTGGTGGTTCTCATATTAAAACACTGGAGAGCACTGATGAAAATATGCTCAACCACTTCCACTTAGGAGACATCTATGTTGGAAGGAAGCTGAGCCACTGACAGATGGTCCAAGTGGCTTTGAGCTGATCTCTACATTCAGAACAAGGTGGTTTTTCTGTTAATAAGATCATGGCAACAGTGCATCTGAAGGCTGGTGTCCAGCAGTGGGAGTGGATGAACATTGTAAAAGTTGTGTGTGAACAAACGAGAGAGGGGGCAGAAAAGAGGGAGAGCACGTGGGAAGAAGGCTTGGCCAGTACATACCATTCTCAATGTCCCATGGAGAATGCTAAAAGCCAGACCCTAAATCCTCAGCCATGTGCTCCCTGGACTCCTCCATAAAAATGCTTCACTTGTAGCACAGATATCCTGCTCACTATATATTCTCCTTCAGCCTCGCATTGCTCCCATACACACCCTCCCTCTTATGGAAACATTCCCCTGCCAACGCACACACAAACACAACTTACATAACCAAATGAGTTAATAAGCAGAAAATATATGTCCTCATGTAACTGCAGCTGAAGAAGAAAAGTATGCCAAAATATGACATTCTGATCTAACTCTCAGCAAGAGGTAGATGTATAGTATCATTACTTTACTAAGAATGCATCACAAAAGGTTGGTAATTTTACTCTGTTCTACACCCCCCCCCACACACACACACACAGATAAATGAGCAGTATTTCAATGTATTTAAAATACAGATTCAACTACTTCTGACTATTTTGTAAATTGTATTTTGCTGGGCAGAAAAAAATAGGATGTAATTTGTAACAAAAGAATTTAAGAGCTTGCATTTATGTGTTAAAAATATGTGTGAAATACTGAAAATACATAATTTAATGTTATTTTGTTCTCAAATAAGACACATTTGTAACCCCAGGTTTTAAAAAAAAAAAAACTATACAACAATTACCTTAATCACAGTCTTTGACTGAATGTAAGAGAACCTGTCGAGTCAACATGTTCACTGTGAACTACCATATTTCATTTGTGATTCTCGTGACCAGTAGCTTGTGGAAAGAAGCTGCTTTGGTGTTGGTGCAAATTTCCTCTAAAATCAAGGTACATCAAAGTCTAATAAAAAAATGAAAACTTCAGCATTACTGGAGGGCATAATGCTACTATTCTGGCAGAAGCTAGCCACCTCTCAACACCTCCATCCCCCAAACCAAGCTATATTCTCAACAGTGGCTCTACTGCACACACAGAGCACAAACTGATCCACACTCCCATCAAAGTAAAGCTAAGAAATAGCAAACAAACTGACTTCCAAAAAGCAACGGAGAGAAAGGGGAATTATCAACTGTTTTAAAGTGTTATCCCTTACGCCACTCCTGAGAAAAGTAATCCCATTACTGTAACATGTTACGGCTCAAAACTGCTAGTTGATATATAGACAATCAGCAAACGGATGCACAACAGGACAAAAGGACAGATCAGCCAGGGCTGGTCCATAGTGTCTCCCTCAACCTTATCCCTGTGGGAAGAAATGTCATGAGTTAGTGTGTATCATATCCAAACTAACCGTCCAAACGGCCGTCATGCATTTACTGAAGGCGCATCTGCTAAACACACCTGACATACACTGTCACGCCTGTGACAGCTGCCAACATGAGGGACACAAACTGGCCTCTGGCAGTATGATACACCACAGTTACCTACAGTGACGCAAACAGAAATGAATGGTGCAGAAAACAACACATTAACAGCTCTTTAAATGGGCTTGATAATGTGCAAAAAGCTAATACAAAAACAACTACCTGCTGAATTCATGGAAAAACGTGTGAAATACTTCATCTGCCCAACAGACAAACTGAAGAAAGTTTGGATAATTACATTACGTTTTTATAGCAATACAGTCAGCATAGAAAGTTTCCATCCTACAAGTTTTTCTTTATTTTGTTGAATATAAATGCCTGACATGTATTGGATAAATCTGTAATTTCAACATTATTATGATGTGCTTTCTCATTTCTGCAATTTCATTGAGTTCAGACCATTGAGGTGGAAAGGAGAGATATCCAAACCAAGTCGGAAAACTTAATTGAAAATCTGAACACATTAAGCACAAAATGCAACTAGCATCATCCATTTAACCTGCTGAAAATACATCACTCACAATAAACTGTCTAAAATAGTTAATTATATTAACTGACTGAAAAAACACACTGGTTTGTAGAACTTGGCTTTAAGGGAAACGCAGTTGGAAAATGTCCTTCAGAGCTCCACATCCCTTCCTGCCTAAGCAACCTGGAGAGAAGCATGTGTGAACTGTTGTTCCCGGGCAGCTTTTTAGCTAAATGCATTAAAACTCCAGGAATTACATGAATGAAAAAGAAAACAAACCTTCTTGTCCATTGTGTGAACAAAACTTAGCCTTGAAATATAATGTTTTGTTTGAGGTTGCTGTGGGTACTTTCACCCTAGTTACCATGACAGCTGTGAATCAGATCCCCTCACATCTCTTTATGGGACTAAAAACCTTCACTGGGTGATTTTGTAAGCATGTTAATCAGAAACCATGGAGATATTCAAATATGTTATCCTGAGCTGTCATTGTGCTAACATGTTTCATTTCATTCATGCCATTTTATGTTTTGATCTACATTTTCAGTCTTGTTTTTAATTGCATTTGCTTTAATTCTTAGTTTTTTGTTTTTTTCTTGGACAGCAGTTTGTAACTTTATTGAAAAGTGCTACATAAATAAGTTTTTTTTGTATTATTATTATTATTATTATTACTACAATAAACAAGCTATGTACTGAGACACTGTATCTCAATTACGTTCATTTGCATCCTAAATGTAATTTCCATGTTATTATTTAAAATTATGTTTATTCATATATACACAAGACTGGATGAGCTTGTATCTAGAAATAATCTATGCAAATTCCCGCATTGAAGAGGGAAAGAGAGTTGTCGTTTTCTGGGTTTGAACATGACAGCTAGGAGAACGCAAGTGGTTACGACTTCAGCGAGGAAACAAGCAGCTCCTCTTGCTTCCAAAAATATGCAGCAACTATTATACTTGAAGACAATATATTTCACAGGTTATCTTGTCAGTCATCCAAGGAAGGTTAAATCTCACACTCTGAGGGCCACTAAACAGATAGACAGGGCCAAAACTGTAGGTAAGATGAGGCAACATTTTGTTTGTGATTCTATAAAAATGTCACCCTCCTTTCCTTTTGATGGACTAAAGTCATAATTCTTATGGTTGCTAGGGCTTTGTCACTTCTCACAACTTGGACAACTTTTTTGGGTACTTGCTGGGATGCTGACATTTTTCTTGTGAGGACAGATATCACTGGATAAAAAAACTAAAAAGTCCCAGTCATTCGGAGCTGTACAGATCTGAGGAGTTCCTATTTATCCCTGTGTTACAACTTCACTTCACAGCATTACACTGTACAGCCAGTCAGTGGTCTTTACTTACGTCTGAAGATGATGTTATCTGCCCCAAATGTTGCTGTCCATCACATCAGCAAAACAAAACTGCTCCACTTTAGGACTTTGACTTAACCAGACAAATTACATATCACTGACTATTATTCATGACATCAACAGCAAACAAAATGTGAATCTAAGTATTTCTCACTGAGCGTCTGAGTTTGATAGAGAGTTTTCATTAGAGACAGAGCAGATTTGATCTGCGATGGACAACCAGAGATTTAGTTATTTCCTGACATCAAGTATTGTACCTGCATTAGGGAATTAGACAGCTGAGATCTTAATTACTAAGCAGTGAAGGATGGAATCTACAAATTGTTTTCACCACCTCTTGTGAAAAGAAAGAACTGATTTACATGATGTTTACAAATTCATTCAACACAGTTGTTGATTTAGGTTCACAGTAAATAACATTTTCCCTTCAAAAAAGTACTGATCTATTCAATTCTACTTCATCTTGAATGAATCCACTAAACATACTCAAGGTGTCACTGTAATTAATTCTACACCCATTAAAAAAATGAAAGTGGACTTATTTCTCTCTTTTGTCATTTCAGTCTGATGGGCTCTATTTGTACCAGGGAATCTGTGAAAGTATGAAAAGTGAGTGAAGTAAAAAGAAGAGTGAGAATTTGAGTCCATTTTTCTGTCAGATAAGATACATTTCAGATTTAGTGAAGAAACATAATTAGATAATTCTGTTGAAGCTAAATAGACCCATATGTGCCAGAGGCATCTAGAGACACAAAGCTTAATTTTTCTCTGTGTGTGTTTGTGAGAGAGAAAGAGACACTAAGAGACAGTGTGTGTGCATGCATTTGCATCCCGAGGGCCTTGCTCATAACTCAACTGAGTTTGTTTGGTTGCAGTCATACTACCTTTAAATCATAATAAAGATAATTAGATTTATTATGTTGTCTTTTGAGAAGCTCAAAGGGATGAAACTATATCAAAAACTCAACCACATGTCCTGTTAAATTCAAGCCACTCATTTAAAGACTAAATGAGTCTCCTGCAATGAAATTATCTTTGTGTGCAAGAATTATTAAATGTAAATTTGCTGCAGGACTCCAGACACATGTGGACCAACCAGTTTTGTTGTAAAATACATGTATATCAGAATCAGAAGGAGCTTTATTGCCAAGTAGTGTTTTACACATACGTGGAATTTGCTGTGGTGATAAGGTACTACACGTAGACAAACATACAGTCGACATAAATAAATGTAGTAATATACA
The DNA here is from genome assembly GCF_021292245.1 of Micropterus dolomieu. NCBI lineage: Eukaryota > Metazoa > Chordata > Actinopteri > Centrarchiformes > Centrarchidae > Micropterus > Micropterus dolomieu. Next base: position 22,622,814 of record NC_060153.1, read on the forward strand.
AATATGGAATGGAAGAACAATGTTACTGATATATACATGCATTATTCTGGGTCTGTGCCGTGCAGAAGTAACGCAACGGAAGAGAATACTGTGTACATATAAATATATAAACTGACAACATAAAAATATACAACAACAAAGATCAAGAATCAACAACAAATATGTGCGACGTGCCAGGTCTGAGCCCGACACGAGATGAAACCGTATTTACAGGTGCAAAGACATTTGTATCATTTGCAAGGGGGGGGGAGTGTCAGTGGGGGACCCGGGCCTTGTAAATGAGGCTAGCTGCAGACAGGAAGAAGCTGTTTTTGTGGCGAGAGGTTTGGGTCCTGATGGACCATCAGGAAGTGCACCATCATTGTCTTTGGCAGGCTGAACATATTCCGCTGCTACAGGAAGTACATCCTCTGCTGGGCCTTTTTGGTGATGGAGGTGATGTTCAGTTCCCACTTGAGGTCCTGGGAGATGATGGTGCCCAGGAAGTGGAAGGAGTCCGCAGTGGTGACTGGGGAGTCACACAGGATGATGGGGGAGGGTGGGGCTGTGCTCTTTCTGTCCATGACCATCTCCACAGTCTTCAGAGCGTTGAGCTCCAGACTGGCTGCACCAGGTCACCAGATGGTCGATCTCCCACCTGTAGGCAGACTCATCCCCATCTGAGATGAGCCCAATGAGGGTGGTGTCGGCCGCAAACTTCAGGAGCTTGGCAGACTGGTGACTGGAGGTGCAGCTGTTGGTGTACAGGGAGAAGAGAAGGGGGGGAAAGAAAGCATCCTTGAGGGGAACCGGTGCTGATGGTCCTGGATTCAGAGACATGTTTTCCCAGCTTCACGTGCTACTTCCTGTCCGTCAGGAAGTCAGTGATCCACCTGCAGGTGGAGTCAGGCACGTTCAGCTGAGAGAGCTTGTCCTGCAGCAGGATGGTGTTAAAAGCAGTGTGTGAATCCAATTTTTTTTTAAATGCTTGAAACCTCCCATTTTCATTAATATGCTCCTGACACGTCTCTGTAAGAGTCAAAGTAGAAGGTGTGTAGCAGTAATTCCAATACTGTAATGGAAGTCATTGTTTCTGACTGAGCTGGATGAGAGGGTTGGGGCCGTCTGTGTAAAAACAGTGGAATCTGTCCAAGAACAAGGGTGAGGGTGATTTAATTTCTAATCACTTAACACAATCACTATATAATGTAATTTCAATTAGCTTAATCATGCATTTTACATTTAAAGCTTTAATGAAAATTAAGCATAATGCAAAAGAAAAGGCCTTGCTTTTACTTTATATGCAGTCAAAGATTCAAGTGAAGACAAATGAGCCTCAGATTTGCAGGCTTGTAGAATCCTGCAGGGAAAACTGCAGAAGTCACATCAGCCAGGTGGCTCTGCTCAGTGTGGTGATGGTGTAGTTTCAGGCCTTCCCAGGCTGGAAAGGAATCCAATCTTAAAACATTTAAAGGCTCTGCACACCCACACAGGTGTTTTCAATTATTCTGGCTGATTAAAGTTGAGGACAGGTTGAAGGTGGGTGGAGCTGTGCTGGGAGATTGCTGAGGTCATGTAAGAATAAACCTTTTTCACAGCAGACATTTTGACTTTTCATTGCAAGAAAAGCACAGGTGCTAATAACATTAACGATGGCTGCGTTTTATTCAAGTGTCCCAGTAAGCTATGACAGTGTGACAGTGAGTGAGCATGCACAAAACTGAAGTAACTAAATGGAATCCATCATCAATGTCATTAGTTACAACTGTGCTGTGACACGTCAAAATGTCTGCTGTGAAAAAGGCCTGTAGAGCTGTTTCACAGACATTTCGACTTGTCATAGCAGGAAAAACACAGTAATGACGTTCAATACAACTAAATGGAATGCAGCCATAATTATTAGTTACACCTGTGCTTTTCCTGCAATGACATGTCAAAATGTCAGCTGTTAAAATGGTTAATAAAATGTGAAGATGAGGTCACTAGGACTATTTGACACCAATTCAGTTAAATTTATTTCAGTTAAAACCTATATAACTTAATGAATTCAAGTCTGCAGGTCTCTTCTGGCTGCCCTCGCCAGAATGGCAGGATGGAGTTCACCTACTTTGCCCTGCAAATTTTCAATTGAATCAGTGATGCACTGTGTTTGGAAATGGAGAAGTCATTATTGTAGTGCTTCTGTTATCATCTTGTTTTGTCTAATATTACAATACCAGACTACAAACTGCAGCAACACTCCCACAGTCTGTTTACAGTATATGATTGCTCTGTTCAGTATTTATACATTGCTTGCATTGACATCACATCCTTTTTTCGGCTGAAAATGGGCCACTTTCGTTGGACAGAAGACTAATGCGACCATACTTTGAGTTGAAGGAGTTGTCAATCAAGCACCGACTGTGAAAGCCTACAAAGTGTAAGAAGAGGTCTAACCATTGAAATAAATGAAAACACCTGTGTGTGAACCATCATTGTGTCGGCCCTTTAATTGAAGTCTGAATGTAACCTGTTCAATAAGACCACATTCATTTACTGTTTTCACACTGTTAAGTGTTGTCAAGTGGTTAAAGGTTAAGCAGACATCTTAAATTGAAAACCTGTGTATTATATTTTCATGTAAGAAATTATAGACACATAGATACTAGAGGGTGACATGGGAGTGGATTTTCCTGCCCATTCCTGTTGACTTTTCATCCTGTCCCATCCCAGTCCCGTGATAATTTGTGAATTTGACTCCCATCCCATGGGAATCCCACAGGAATTCTGCGACCCGCAGGATTCATGAAAAAATGTCAGCCTCTAAGAGATGTGAATAAATATTAATTGACCGAAAAATGGTGCAGGTAAAAAAGATCTGGTGCAACCTTATCAGAAGTCACATAGTTGAATGAAGTAAATCTGTGTCACTTAACCTCTCCAGACAGGTCAGGGACAAAGATGTGGAGAAGTACAGATCCGGTTGGATTATAGTAAAATATATGAAACTTGGAAAAATTTAAAGAATATGGCACCATAACAAGCCTGCCAAGAGAGGGCCACCCACCAAAACTCATAAACCAGTCAAGGAGGGCATTAATCAGAGAGGCAACAGAGATGCCAAAGATAAACCTGAAGGAGTTGAAAAGCACAGCGGAGATTGGAGTATCTGTCCATAGAAGCTCTTTAAGCCATGCGCTCCACAGACCTGGCCTTTATGGAAAAGTGGCCAGAAAAAAGCGATTGCTTAAAGAAAAAAACAAGCAAACAAGTTTAGTGTTTGCCAAAAGGCATGTGGAAGACACCCTAAACATTTGGGAGAAGGTACTCTGGTCAGATGAGACTAAAATTTAGCATTTTGACCATCAAGGCCAACGCTATTTCTGGTGTAAACCCAATGCCACCATCCCCATAGTGAAGTAAGGCGGTGGCAGCATCATTCTGTGGTGATGTTTTTCAGGGAAACTGGTCGGAATTTAAGGAATGATGGACGGCGCTAAATACAGGGAAATTTTTGAGGGGAAACCTGTTTCAGTCTGCCAGAGATTTGGGACTGGGACAGAGGTTCACCTTCCAGCAGGACAATGACTCTAAGCGTACTGCTAAAGCAACACTTGAGTGGTTTAAGGGGAAACATTTAAATGTGTTGGAATGGCCTAGTCAAAGCCCAGACCTCAATCCAGCTGAGAATCTGTGGTATGACTTAAAGAATGCTGTACACCAGCGGAACCCATCCAGTTTGAAGCTGGAGCAGTTTTGCCTTAAAGAATGGGCCAAAATCCCATTGGCTAGATGTGCCAAGTTTACAGCTACATACCCCAAGAGACTTGCAGTTGTAATTGCTACAAAAGGTGGCTCTACATAGTACAGACTTTGGGGAGTGAATACTTATGCAAGCTCAAGTTTTCAGTTAGTTTGGCTTATTTCTTCTTTTGTAAATCAAATGATATAAATCCATATTAATTTCAAGGTATTAGAGAACACAATAGGAAAAAAGCCAAGGTGGGTACATACTTTTGCAAGCAACTGTACTTGTGGTGCAGATGCCACAGGATGCATGCACACAACACACTGCAGGCCAAAGTAAATCCTGTATACTCTGGAAGTGATATACATGCTGCCAATTGTGTAACATCACATCCAACAGCTTTAGAGCACCCATTGGTGCCTTCTGTTAACAATGTTGTAAAAGAAATTAGAAATTGGTTTTATTTGTTACATTTACATATATTATGCTACATTAGGTGAAAAAAGTTTAGCAAAAATTTTGTGATGAATAAAAAAAATTACCAAAACACACACTTTTCATGAACGTTATCCAGTATGCACCATAAGTGATCTCATTTCCATTTTAAACATTATGGCTCATCTGACAGAAACTCATGCGCCTCCTGCACTAGATTACCAACTGTTGTTTCTCATCTCATGCCACTGGCTGTGAACTGAGTGGCCTTAATTCTAAAAGTGGAAACTGCAGAGTAAATTAGACATTTCAACTAGCATCCTTCCACCCACTGGCCAGCTGATGTATGCAGGGTCTCTCGGAGCTGCTAACATGAGGTGTCTGATGATAGGATGTCACTAAAGAGAGTCAGGGGATTCATCTGGTGTTGCCAACTGTTCGCATTAGTTCATGTAGTATTTGATTTTCTTCCTAATTAACATTAATACTGCATAAGTCTGCAGACCGACAGACAACAAGTGAGCAATCACATAATTCCATGCAAGACCCTCTAGACATGTTCTGTAGATAGGCATGTAACCATGCATGCAACAAATAAATTAACAACCCTGCACACACAAAACAAAACCCCATCATAATCAAGCGTGTAGTATCTGTGCAGTGACTTATTTGGCACTGTAATACAACATGTGACAGCACACATACTCCAGTACAGGTGCTGGTCATATAATTAGAATATCATCAAAAAGTTGATTTATTTCAGTAATTCCATTCAAAAAGTGAAACTTGTATAATCTATACATTCATTCCACACAGACTGATATATTTCAAGTGTTCATTCCTTTTAATTTTGATGATTATAACTGACAACTAATGAAAACACCAAAATCAGTATCTCAGAAAATTTGAATATAGTGAAAAGGTTCAATATTGAAGACACCTGGTGCCACACTCTAATCAGCTAATGAACTCAAAACACCTGCAAAGGCCTTTAAATGGTCTCTCAGTCTAGTTCTGTAGGCTACACAATCATGGGGAAGACTGCTGACTTGACAGCTGTCCGAAAGACGACCATTGACACCTTGCACAAGGAGG
>NC_060153.1:22628149-22638755 GCF_021292245.1 Micropterus dolomieu
TTTAGAGACCTGAGATTAGAGACCTCTTTCATAAGTGTAACCTGGCCTAGAAGGAAGCAGCACATGTTGTTAACTTAACAAACAACAACATATAGAAATATGCATACTTTAAATAATAATGTAGTTATACTTGTTTCTGTTTGTAAACAGTAAACACATGTGTACACAGGGACGAAGTGTGCTGACTGCTAGCAAAAATGCTGGAATTTGATTTTAACAAGGCAGGCCTGTGCATGTGTGTATGAGCCCTCATTTCTGCTTTTGCACTGTTAAAATGACCAGTGAGGTCTTTATCAGAGTAATAAATGCAACTAATGTGTTGCTGTTTGTGTGCTAGGTAGGAATAGGTTCACATTTTTATAATCTAACTTAATACTCACATGTCCGTGTTTACAGTAAGTTATTGGTCACTGTAATCATTTTTCCTGCCCATATAGTCTGTAAAGACATCACCACAGTTGTCATTTTTGTATAAATTCATTCTAAAGTTTAGCTTAAGCTACTATGAATCATCAGCTAAGCATCTGTGTTAGACTATTCAAAAGTGGACATCTTCCAAAGGTACACTGTTTTTTAGAGATTTCACTTCACTGCAACCATGGAGGGGTAATTATTACAGTGACCAATAACTCAGTTATAACAGCAATGTTAAAGTGTACACGTGTATGTGAGAATTGTTTTAAGACGCACTTGAAATAATGTTTTTATGTACTGCAATGCCTGACCACATGATATAATAGCTTGTGATGTTATGTAAAATACTGCTCAACTTTATGTCCATTTGTATGGTCATAGATCCTGTATTCAACTTTTAAAAGTTGAACCTACCCTTTGCCAACTTTAACCAACTTTATGCTAAACCCAGAGTTGGAATTTCCGGCCTTAGCTCAAATAAAAATTTTTTTAAAAATTTAATAAAGAATAATAATAAAGATTTGCTATAAGACAGTGCTTATAATGAAACACAAATGAAGAACTAAACTAGGTGGAAGTACTGGCCTAACTGAATATTTAAACTAATTTGCAACTGCATTTCTTTGCTTTTAGAGCTTCGTGGGATCGTTGCCTCACTCAGATGGCTCAGAGGCCACAAAAATCTCAAAGGACCAGCTGGACCCTCACAAGCTCAACCTGCTCATAGGTATGTCTGGCTCCTGCACACCATCACTGTTCTTGCTCTCACTACATGTCAAAGGGGTCAGACTAAATAAACAAATATTCTTGTGAAAAAATAATTTTATTTAAAATATTGTTATACATTAAGTAATTGGCTACTTTTGTACTTCATAAATTGACTGCTGTGTTAATGTGAAATGATGTAGACAGAACAGTTGTGAAGCAAGTCTGTATGTTTGTGTTAATTGTTGTACCTGTTTAATAAAATGTTATCACATACAGCTCCTTGGCTGAATGCAATGTTTTTGATTATGTTTTAATGGAAGAACTGTGCATTTACTGGGACAGGGCCCTTGTGGAAAACCATTTCACCTCAGTGTTTCCCACACATAGGCTTTGCGGCCGGCCAAGCAAATTTGGCGACCCATTTTAATTGCAGTGCTACACAGTGCATATTCGCTCACCTCACTCGGTCGCCGCCTCTCTATCTCCTGCACGCAAACAACCCGTCTGCGAATTGAATGGTTGATATCATGAACACCACTGCACACTTTAAAAAAGTTATTAGCGACCATGTAAGGAGCCTAGCCAATAAGGATAGCTATGTTAACTTTAGAATGGGCCTACAGCTGTTGAAGATAGCACGCTATTCATAACTAGTAGTCAAAGGGTGCGTTCGAGATGACTGCGGCTGACTTTCGCAGATTTGATAGGCTAGTCCAATGTGAGATGCAGGCGACTGCGGGGGCGGAGTATAAAAACAGCGCCGGACACAATCTACCCCCAGTAGACTGCGTGAGCTTACTGTGAGCTTTGAACAATGATCAGGCAAATAGGCGGTTGCAACTTTGTGCAGCCAGAGAAAAACAACCGCGTGCGCCAGACTCGGCGCCTGCCACGGCCTTGCTCCCACAAGGTAATGTTATTTCATGGTGATGTGACATCATGGTGACGTTTTGCAGCGCCGGGTGTGAATTCTGCCTACCTGCCGAGAAAAGAAAGTCTCATCGCAAATCTCGGCAGGTAAATTAGCCTACATCATCTGTTCTGCCTAATTATGTATCCACCTGTATAGGACCTTTTAAGACACTTTGCTGTGCTCATTGATCAACTGCGGTTATCACCACATATTTATTGCTAAATCTCAAGGAATGCGGCTTCTGCTAACTGTAGCTAATAAAATATCAACAGCTCTAAACTACTCTAAACGTTCATGAAATATTTCGAATCATTTACCCCACAAAGAAAATTATAGCGTTTAAAAGCAGTATTTGGAAGTGCATGCAATTCTCGGCAGGCAAGCGAAATTTGGCATATCACTAACTGAAGCTGCCCCGTCCCCCGCCACATTTACGCTGACATTCTGTGGGAAACACTGCACCTGAACCTAAATAGTTAGCATCAGAACAGTTAAGACATGATGTCATATTGTGTTTTAGCAACTTTAAACAAAATAAAAAATCTGACAATGGTTGTTAATTAATTAGAGGTAATATTGCTTTGATATAGACAAAATAATGACCATGTGATATTTCAGTTTTTCTTTTTTAATAAATTTGCAAAGATTTCTACATTTCTGTTTTTTTCTGTCAAGATGGGGTGCTGAGTGTACATTACTGAGAAATAAAATGAACTTTTTTGATTTTTGGAAAATGGCTGCAATGAAACAAAGAGTGAAAAATTTAAAGGGGTCTGAATACTTTCCGTACCCACTGTACATGTGATGGTAGAGGTGAGCAGTTACAGTCATTGATGCATTGCATGTGATGAATTGTATTAATTAAGAAATGGACAGCAATGTTAATCTGAGCAGAGGAACGGAGTCACACATTCATCATTACAGCTGCATATTAGCACTTAACTGTGGATGGTCCTGCCAGGTGGGAGGCCGTAATTCTTATCTTAGGTCTGTGGGGTGGTATGAAAGACTGGTGGAGCAATCATTAAAATATGTCTTGTTCTGATGAGGGTGAAGCCTGATTCAGTCAGCAAGCCTGTGGCAGCAGCACACAGAAACAAATGTTTTATGATGTGGATTGAACTCTGCCCAGAGGGCTTGCAGTTGATTTATAAAATGTTAATATAAAATAAATAAATAAATGTCAGATACTGTATTATCAAAAAAAGACAGTCAAACAGCACAAAAAGCTTGTATTTTCACATTAGTATTTTAATTTTATGTATCATTAGTTCGTGATCTACAAAATGCAAATTTGCAACACCCAGAGCTTTGGGTCCCTCCAGTTTCATTTGTTACTTACTGTGGCTGATCTACAGTACCTCACATTGTTGAGGAAAGCATGAACATAAGAATGTGCAGATATAGACAGTCTATCTGAGGTTGCTCCCTGTTTGTGTCTCTTTTTAAATGTACACTAGGATGAAGGTATCAACATTATTCACACGCTACTAAACTGCCCCCTGGAGGACACATACTGTAAGGCAACATGACTTGACAAGGTGTCTGCCAACAGAGGAAACACAGATTTCATTTTATCACTGAACAAAGGTCAAACTTATTGTAACTGAAAAGAGTCACAAAACATCAGATTGCCCTCAGTTGGAACCACTGACAACATCTGAAAACATTTCCATTTTTACTTTTAGAACACGCTTTAGTATGGAGCATGTGTTTCTACACAGCAGGTTAGTCAGTATGAGTCCAGCGATTTTAATAAAGTGCCTTATAAAACAGAGTAGCATCCTGAGTCATAAAGTCAGACATGCATTCAGCTAAATGATCCCATCACAGATGGAAATGCTACATGTACACTTGTACAGTAGAGCAGTTCTCTTTAGGCTTCTCAACAGGCATCTCTATTCAAACAGTAAGAACAAGTGGTCATACAGAATTTCACTATGACTGGAAAAAAAGACCCACTGCCAAATGTGCTCTCCCTGCTTCACAGTTTCCACACAAACTCCCATTTACTTAAAAACAGCAGACAAACAAGCTTGGTCCTCTTCTCGATATGATGACAGAGGATCGGAATGATGTAAAGGAGAATCAGGTAAAAGTTGCATGTTACATGCTAACCTGCTAGTAGTTGATTTCCAGCTCTAAAACATTAATTTAGTGAAGAAACAAAAAACAAATAAATCAACTCTGGTAAATTCAGGGTGCCTCACACTTGGTCACCACTGTTGGGAATGATTACTATGCATTTGCATAACGGTTTGTGCAGTCATGTGTTAGTAATGGATTTTGGGAAAATTTATAGATCATCAGAACCCCCATTGAACCTCTGCTAAATCATAAACTCAGTCTTGGCCTAATATGACACCAATAAAGTAACAGGAATCACATTCCTGGCACAAACCTTTTTAAGCCATAATCAAAAACACTGGTGTGGGCACTGAAGGCACCGAACACCACTGCTGAACTGGGTTTAATTACTGCTGAGATTAAAACATAAATCCCAATATCTGATCTGGAATTAGTTCAAACCAATATTTAGACGGTCATCAACATGACAAGTGTTGAAGTGCTCCTTCTATCAGTACGTCTCATCCTGTAACTCATCGTACCTGAAATTATACTGGACAACTACAGTAAACATCTGCTAGAGCTAATTTTAAACTCTCTAAATGTCATGGTCATTCTAATAACCCAGTTACACCACTTATATTAAGCATTTCTGTCTGTTAATTCTAGTAGTTGCCCCTTCCAGAAGTTGGTGTACTAATGCCCTAAAAAAAAAAAAAAAAAAGATTATTTTGATAATTTATATATATATATATATATATATATATATATATAAAATTATCAAAATCATTTCGTCTGTAGTTGTGAGACAGAGGTAGAGCGAACGGAAACATGCACGAGCCCATAGTAAACTGTACATGATTCCCTTTCTGCCCCCTTCACGGGGTGATGTGTGTGGCAGTGTCGGTGGATGGTTTGGAGAGCGGCCAGTCACCGAGCATGCTCAGGAGATGACGCGAATGCCAAAGTACTTCTTCAGCTGCTCAAGGAAGATGAAGGTGAGCACTGTGTGAGGAATCAAGCGGATCCCTGCGGGGACGAGACCCTGCAACAAACATTTGGCATTAGATTAGCATTTGTAGTTTTCTCCTGTTATATCCGTCAATTTAAAGCTACTATGCCTATTAAGTACTTTAGTATAAAACAGGTACTTTATCATTAAGGTGGGTTGCCAGCTGCTGTACATGCAGGTCATTTATCACACTTGACATACAGTACATAAATTTCTCCCTTCTGGATACTGGTGTTTCCTCAAAAGAACACAGGACTAATTTCATTTCAGTTGGACTTTAAATTATAACTTGATCTTAAAATGCTTCATACATGCATGTGTATACTGTCCGATGAGTAATGGCGTCATTCAAAACATTCATTGATTCACTCAATCAATATTACGTAACAGGCTAAAAGCTATTTCACAGCTTATGGTCGATGTACAGATGCCTGTAAGACTTTCCCCATCTCTTAAAAGGACAATGAGGACAAATAGGTGTGTACTTAGGGCTGGGCAATATGGCCAAATTTGATATGACGATAAAAAAATTCATATAATTTGATATCGATAATTATCACAATAAATGTTAAATCATCATTTCTTTCCAGTGTAAAAGCTGATTTTTGCTCCTGAGTGAAAATTTAAGAAACCAGATGGTTAATTTTGTGGCTAAACTTTTCTTTATGGTCAGAACGTGACAGACACTATATGCCAAACAGTGGATGACTTCACAAATTTGAGGTACACACGGTAGCTCCGCTTTAATCTTGAGAAGCTGCAGAGTTGCAGTCTCTCTTCATTCAACTTACACTTGCACTTTTAATAACATTTATTGAAAGTTTTATTCTTTTTACATGTTTATTTACAGCATTAAATGTTGAAAATTGTATTGTAATAGGCTGTATATTAACTTATTGGGAGAAAACTGGTAGTTCTGTGTAAAATCAGATGCTGAGCACCCCCATATCGCCAAAATGGCATGATCCATGTTTCTCTGCAAAGACTATGAGATTGACAGTCGAATCAGGCACCGCCCATCAAAGCATCGAATCTTCGGCTGTTGGGTGTCAGGCCTAAAAATCATATTGCAAATATCATTTTTGTTTTATTGCCCAGCCCTATGTGTACTTAAAGAGCATTCACAAGTATTAAATTATTACACACCTTCACTGGTACTGACTTCTGCACCTGAATTCATCTCTCTTTTTAATTTTTACATTTCAGACAATAATGATATGCAATAGCATGTTTAAGCACATTCTACATGATTTATTTATAGTATTCTCATAAGATGTAGCCTATTGCCCATAGTTGTTATGAAATGACTACTTGTCGGCTACTGTTGTGCCCCTTAATTACATAGTTAAATTTCACCTTTGCACCATTGTCAGCCCTTATACCATAGTCAATGGGCACTTGGTCCAACTTTCCTAAAAATATATTCAGGAGACAGCACTCAATGTCTTTTTACTTTACAATTTTGTATGAAATTACAGCTTAATTCATATAGATTACATGTAATCAAGAACCTCTGATTAAAACTGGCACTAAATAGCCACAATGCCATTAATGATTAGTCTCTAGCACTGTTCATTACCTTGTAAAACGCCAGCGGACCCAGCTTGGCAGTTTCTCGTAAGCAATGAGTCACCCCCTAATAAGAGAGAGAGATACACTAGATTAGAATGAACACTGAGAAATAAAAAAATTGGATAAACTCACAAGGATGAACGGATTAGAGGAGACAATGCCAAGGTATACTCACTGTGTACTCTCCCTTTGAGTTCATCAGCCTCGTCTTTAGTACATCCAGAGGTTGACACAAGAATGTAGCACAGCCTCCCTGTATAGCAGGGTTTAAAATTCAAAGAGGTCCAGTTAGAAAAAATTTCAACTTTCAGTAACCTACCATAATGTGTAGCCTAGTTGTATCAACATATGCTTTCAGTTAACAACTGACTGTATATAAAAAAGGTCAAATCGGTAGGGCTGGACCCAAATATTCGACCATTGGGTACACATTCGATTTTCAATTATGAGATCCGATTATTAAGGGTTTTTTTCGCGCGCCTGACCTCCACGCTGACAGCAGTGAACATAATGCTCCAGATCACATCAATGGGAAAACGAAAAGAAGCCCTCAGCTGTGTGGGAGCACTTTAAACTGAGTGATGACTGCAGTAGTGTGGAAGTTATGGTGTTTACTCATTTAACAATTGCTTAATTTCATTACAGATCAGATCAGTCAAATTTCCTACATTTTAAAATTAATCAGTGAACTGTAGGCTGGAAACAAACAGCAACACAATGAACACATTTAAATAAGCCTAATTACTGTATATTAGGCCGATTGTAGAAGAAGAGCATTTAGTCGCTATAATTAAAGTCAAAAGACAATTTTGCATAATAACGTGTTAGATTTAGTTCCGCTACCGAAAATACGCTCATCCTGTGCGCTCTCCGCCTGGACCCCCGCCCGCGAAACTATTCCCGGATTCTGCTCTGGACCTGCTCGGATCAGACTCTCTCAGTCTGGACTCTCAGCTACGGTTCCCCCTGCTCTGCACAGCAACCTGCAACCCGGTTCGGCACGCATCTATTTTCACTCTGCCTCGCTCTTGCGCTGCTCAATATCCGATCCTTTTAACCTGCAATAAATATTTTTCCCCTTTCTTAGTCCTGTACTTGGGTCTGCTAGTCTTGCCATAACAAAGTTAAAAAAAAAGATTTGGTAATAATCACTCTGTTGGCCTAGCTATGAGAATAAATAAACGGAGCGCTCTCTCTCTTTCTCTCTCTCTGTAATGGTGCTTTCAGACCAAAAGCGAAGCGAGCGTTCAGGGCGGTGAGTTTACATACAAAGTCAATGCAAAGACGTGTAGAGCCGCGATATCCTGTTGCACGAAGGGGGCGGGGCCTGTGACGTGAAGGCAACGCAAAGGAATTCGCGTGAGCTGAATATTTTCAAGAAGTCGCATGACGCTGAGTCGCGATAGCCTATCAGTGTTGAGATTGTCCGTACGTCACCGAGGCTTCAGAGTGTTGTGTGGAGAGGGCTGGGCAGAGTGGGGGATTGAAAATCTGCTGGCCGGCTGAGAGCTGCTAAACTTGGAAAAGAGAAGCAGGGAGCAGCGCTGCAAACATTGGACAAATAACCACCCGTAGTCGGTCGGATTCTGCTCTGACAACTACGCCGTTTACTCGTGGGAGGAGCTCGGAGTTAACTGCTTTTATTAAATTAGCTTTTTACTTTAGTTTTTGGGATTTCAACGTTGAGTTATCTTCACTAAAGCTTCTCAGCAGCTAGCTTCCGTGCACATCCAGTGTCCAGTGTCGTTAGCTCTGTCGGACTACGACTTCATATTTATATAAAAAACGGAAATTACTTGGAGAAAAGAAAGCGAGGAGGTTGAACTACCTGGTGAGTTCAGAAAACATGTGTCTGTAACTTTATTCCAGCTATCATTGTACTTTACTCTGACCCATAGCCCTGATCAATTCAAACTCCATTCAGAAAACAAACATTTTAGAAGTTGTTGTCCTGCTGACTTGCTGACAGACCTGACAAAGCAGGAATTCATATGTTTAACAAATCTGCATCATATTGTAGTTATTTCGGCATCAGTTTAATCTGTTTATTGCTATATAATCACAGCAAAATGTTTACTTTGGGTTCATACAGTTGTAGTAATGGCGAGTTGTGTTTATTCACGTTATCTCGTTAAAACAATCACCATAACGGGACCACTGAGCTTCAATTATTCGCTCTTAATTACTATGGAAGCGTCAAAGCTCAAAAAATGACATTTGGGCAATGATTTTCACATAAAACTGAAGGTATAATAAATAACTACTCATAATAAATTCTAAATCTAAGTAAACTAAAGGCTGCATTTAAAAAAAAGTTTTTGTAAATTTGCATCTTAAAATAAATTAATTTAATTTTTTGTTCAATTTCAGAAAAAATAATAAAAACTGTAGCTTTGACTGATTGAAGTTCAGTCTCAACCAATTTTATAATTAACACTCAACATGTCTTTACAAATGAACAGCTTTATTGCCTCCTCTTCTCTTTCATTCCCCTTATATAGCTACCACTTCCCTACTTCCTCTTGTTCAGTGAGAAACGTGAGCTCTGGCTAGGATTGGAGCTATATGAGATTCTGATTTTGAACTGCATTCTTGGTTAAAAGCCCTGTGAAGTATCTTTTCTCTTTCATCTCCTCTCTTCCTCTGTGTATCTCACTCGCGGCCTCGACAAGCAATGCTCAGGGCCGTTAACGGCTCTGGTAATGCTCATCGGAATGCACAGATCTGACTGGCTGAGCAGCATCACATAAGACGACTGGAACACGTGCGGTCGGAGAGTTTCCCGGGCCGCTAAACCAGTACAGTAAATTCTAGAAAAGCTGCGCGGGTTAAAATAGAAACGCTGTGTCATAAGGTAGTAATTCTCAATAATAGATCAGGTCCGGACAATACGGCGGCTGGGTCCGGATCCGGACCGCGGTGCGCCTATTAGTGACCTCTGCTGTAGAGGAACAGTTCATCACTTCACAAAAGAGCCCTGTCAACTTTACACTGAGTCACTCAGGCTTCCAGGGCACACAAATAAAACCTGATACCTACAGCAATGAAGCTGGAGAGAAAGTGTGTGAGTATGTTGTCGCCCATCATGCCTGTTCCCAGCACGAGCTGCTTGGCCTGGTCATAACACGCCAACTAAAGATGGGGAAAAAGGAGAAAAATGTGTGGCATGGTAAAAAAAACAATAACAAATAATCTGTGCTGATGTATTTATATCTCTTTACTACATGCAGCTGGCCGAACGCCCAATCCTTCATCCTCAACACAGTTTGACCTCCAGAAAACAGTGTAATGAGCAACAGAAAATCATGCCAGTACAGTAACTGACCTCTTAGCTTTTGGAAGCTGTGAGATCCATCACCAAAATTTGGCCTCAATTTGCCATTTTTTTTAAAAAAGCTTGTGAAAATAATGTGTGCAGTTAGCAGTTAGATTTTGGCACTTACATGACATTTGTCAAGTTCCTTAACTGGCCTTTATGTATTTAAAAAAAAAGCTATGCAATCCGTCAAAAACATAGCAAAAATATCAACCTGTCAAAAGTGTGACATTTTTTAATTTCAGTATTTGGCCCAATGGAAGTAAAAAAAAACAAATAAATATAGACACTCTGGCATTCAGATGACCACCACCAAATGATAAGAAGGGACTGACAACTGATTTTGGGGATATTTAGCATAAAGGGTGGTTTGAAATATTTATGAAGACCCCTACAAAGCTGCATGTTGATTTGATGAAGAAAAGAATTGATCAATCAAGGTACATTTGACACCATTTTTTTACTTGGAAAAACAGTGGAATCAGTGCTACAGTCTGGAGGAAATTTTCCTTTAGATATGCTTGCCAACACAGACTTGTGAAGTGATGCAGAGGTTATATGGATTAATGCATAATGCATTATGCATTGAACAAGCAGTCTGTTG
>NC_060153.1:22638855-22654362 GCF_021292245.1 Micropterus dolomieu
AAGGAGTGGCTTCACAACAACTCCGTGGCTGTTCTTGAATGGCCCAGCCAGAGCCCTGACTTAAACCCAATTGAGCATCTCTGGAGAGACCTGAAAATGGCTGTCCACCAACGTTTACCATCCAACCTGACAGAACTGGAGAGGATCTGCAAGGAGGAATGGCAGAGGATACCCAAATCCAGATGTGAAAAACTTGTTGCATCTTTCCCAAAACGACTCATGGCTGTATTAGATCAAAAGGGTGCTTCTACTAAATACTGAGCAAAGGGTCTGAATACTTATGACCATGTGATATTTCAGTTTTTCTTTTTTAATAAATTTGCAGAAATTTCTACATTTCTGTTTTTTTCTGTCAAGATGGGGTGCTGAGTGTACATTACTGAGAAATAAAATGAACTTTTTTGATTTTTGGAAAATGGCTGCAATGAAACAAAGAGTGAAAAATTTAAAGGGGTCTGAATACTTTCCGTACCCACTGTAATTCCATGAATAAAACCATTAGTGACAACCCCTTATAGAAGGCGCCTTATAAGAGTGTGTGTGTGTGTGTGTGTGTGTGTGTGTGTGTGTGTGTGTGTGTGTGTGTGTGCGTGCGCGCGCGCGTTCTGCTAAGTGTAGTTGTTGAAGTAATTTTTGCTTGTAGCACAACATCATCAATAACAGCAAAAAAAGTGCAAGTGAAAAATGTGTAGGCTATCATTTGACTTCTATTATAAAATGTAATTTAAGTTAAATTATGTGAATGTCTCCATTTATTGGTCGGCTGTGCCAACATGGAGGAAACTCCACCTAATGGATAGCAGGGGGGGGGGGCGTGTGTGGGTGTTTGTGTGGGAGGGGAGGGGGAGTGGGGGGTGTAACGGAGTCTGTGTTTCGGTATTTCTCGAAATGCGTAACATAGCTCTGACTGTGTGGGGGAATGTGACGACTCGGTTAACATGCTTGCTGTTCCGACTGTTTTCTCACGGGAAAACCGCCCCAGAACCAAACAGGCGTTTAGAGCACATGTGTGACTCTGTGTTATGTCAGGGCCTTTCTTTTTCCAAGGAGGTCGTCTATTCAGACATGAAATGCTACATTAATATTAGTTACACCAATAAAATAGGATACAAAAGATAAATTCACACTGAATCAAATCACACTGAGGAGTAGGCTTATGTCAGGTGACGTTGCAACTGAATAGCCTAATCATAAAATAGGCTGCCTTTACAGTGTGAAAGAGTCTGGCACTTCCTGCAGAAGTGTTGACGAGAGTTTGAGGGAGTTAGAAGTCAGAGGATGCTGCTGTTCCAAACCTGCGTGCTGCTCTCATTTTCACTGCGATAATATGATCCATGTGTTTATAAAGCCAGCCCGCACACAACTCACTCACACAGGCTTGTACTGCTTGTCTCTGGCATTGTAAGCGGACTTAACATAGGCTGCGAGCTGATAGGCTGAATAGAATAGAAATTATGTAAGAAAGCTTGGCAAATTGATCTTTAAAACGTGGCTAAGTCATAGGCCTACACAAATGTTTTTAATGCCGGTTATTTCGCTACTAAGGGTCTTTTTACAGGCGTTTACAGATTTGAATTTTATTTGTGCTCATCATAAAGTTGCTGCTGGCCATTTGTGGGCCAAGTTTCTTATTATGTCTTATTATTTAGCCTATGTTTATTTTTTTATCTCTATTTTTTTTTTATTGTTGCGACACGTTCCAAAACAGAAACAGTGTCTCGAACTGTGGTGAGTAGGTCTCATCTAAACTGTGTAAAAGGTTGATGGTATTTTTGATGCTGAGAGAGAGAGCTCTAGGGCTTTTTCTACACACATCTTTCAGGGGACCGCGTGGGGAGTGGTTTGGAGCGAGCGCTCGTGTGTCACTCAAGCTGTTGGCACGCGCCCCCGGTGACGTGAAGCGGAGCGCTCGCAGCAACAGTTTTTTAAACAGCCTGTTGTCCTGCAGGCAGCGCGCGCACACACACACACACACACACAGCGCCCCTTTCACAAACCCCTTGACAAAATGTTTTTCTGCCTCAGACGCAACCTTTGCCTCGACTGAACCCGCCATGTAGCCTTCGCGCGCGCTGATCGGAGCTCTGGGGGATATTTCACTGGATCTTGCGGTGCGTGAGCGGGAGCAGCAGAGCTCGCGGTTTCCTGGTCTGGTGTGCGGTATACGGTGACCGTCGGGCCACCATGCTCCGGCCGTGGGCTGCACACTGGATCACAGCTGTGCTCCTGTGCGGGGCGGTGGCACAGTACTCCAGCGACCAGTGTAGCTGGCGAGGAAGGTGAGGATGAAGCTGGTCATCTCACTTTAGGATGTTTATGTAGGCTACATGTTTTTATCTCACACTTAAAACCACTGGCAATGTGAACGTCTGCTACCCGTGCCAATAAAAACGTATAGAACTGACTTGAATATCATATCAACCAATCGATTGTAGCTGTGATTGTTCTTATATTGTTGTTATTATAGGTGACAAAGAAAAATCACTTTATTCAGGAATGTTATTTGCATGTTAGTCATTATTTTCTGAAATTAGTCCATAAGGAAAACCCTTTTTTGTAAAGTGATCTTGCACTTTCATGTACTTTGAACTTTAATCTATGGATATTAAATTGTGGGGGAGTCATGAGAGGAACCTAAGTCATGTGTGAGAGGGAGGTCCTGTCTTTGAACTGGTTCTGTTGTGCATTACAGGGGACTTCAACGGGCTCAAAGGAGTAGGCTAAATAGAAGCACGATGTTTAATTAAGATTTAATGTAATCCTCAGGAAGGGCACCTGGAGGTCAGAGTGAAATAAGTGACTTTCATATTCTGGTGCAGATTGGAAACTAGTTAAGGATGTTTTTGGCCGCTTTGAGCCATTGCTTGTGGTTTCTACTTAGAAATGCAGTGATGTCAGATCTCAGTAATTCATATGAACATCTGTAATGAAATCTTGATTACTCAATCACTCTTCCTACTTGACACAAGGACTGAAACCAGTGAAAAGTGACGTTTTTTAATTTGAGTTTGTGTGGCTATTTTGACAAAGTTCTCCTTATCTTAAAATATGCTCCCTTTTAGAGTTTGGGAATGTAGGCCTACTTATGATCAGAGGAATGTCTCTGCTCCAGTTCCTATCTTAAGTAAATACAGCTATATGACCCCTTTGATCACTCCTCCAAGTCCCCAAGTCATAAAAAATGAAAGCCCTTGAGCCACTCTGTGTTGTAAAGTTTACCGGCCTCAAACTTCTAACGACTTAATAGCCCAATCAGTTCCTGGTGTTGAGGTAGCTTATGCACATCAGAGACAAGCGACCACTTCCATCCAAAGTGGCAGATATGTTGGCAGACAGCTGCACCAGATTTGCTCTAAATGAATGTTGCAGTATCACTAAATCCCTTCCTTATGTTCCTTTAACTCTTACTATATGCACTATAGCCCCAGATCCAAGTTTCCTTATTGTCTATTGCTGGTAATTTGGATGATTTTATGCTTGTGATTATTCTTCACTATGTAAAAAGAAAATATGTCTTCTCATCTGCAGTGGTTTGAGCCACGAGTCTCATCGCAGAGATGTGGAGCAAGTCTACCTACGCTGCTCTCAGGGGTCTCTGGAGTGGCTCTACCCCACAGGGGCCATCATTGTCAATCTGCGGCCAAACACAGAGCCCTCGTCAGGGCTCATGGCAGGTCTCCATGTGTGCATCAAACCCCAAACCTACTCCCTGGTAAAGCCTAGATTACACCAATATTAAAGAATTGACAGTAGCCACGATAAATCTAGAGTTTGGATTAGTCACAATAAATGCTAGAATTGTATTCATTTGTAGGCTTAACAATCAAAATATTACCACTACAGTATGATGTACTGGATATATGGGGATTTTATGTGTCCTCCTGGCCCTCCATGTTTAGGGTTCTCATGTGTACCTGGAGCGTGCAGGGGATCTGACGCTGCTGCTGGCAGAGAAGGACCACGTTCAGGGCTCAGTGCACTGTTTCAGCCTGGCAGAGGGAGCTCTCTTTGTGGAGGCTGTCCCTCAGACAGACATCAGCCGGAGGATCACAGCTTTCCAATATGAGCTGGTGCCCAGTCAGGGGCCCGGGGCCCAAATGTACCCATACCTGCACACTGGTTTAGGTAAGAGAGCGCATGTATGTGATTCTTCAGTATATATGTTTTCTTACATGTAGGTTACAGTCTTATTTTTATTAGATTGTGGTATGTAGTTGGCATCAATAAGCGTTGAGACTTGAAAAAAAGTAATTTTCTGCCGAGTTCTTTTATTTATTTTATGTGTGAGCAATGATCATGCTAGTTCCTTAAAGTTCAAATCACAGTATTCAGTTTCAATGGTCCCTTCCAAGCTTGTAATTCCTCATCTGTTGATGAAAAGTTATGTCTAGAAGGTAAATATAAAATCATGTTTGCAACTTCATTATCACCAAAAGAACAAAAAACATTGGAGAAAAGGGTAAATATTTATGGCAATAGATGACCTGTCTCCAGTAAGTTTTAGTTCTCTGAAGTTTTTTTTTCAAATGATCTGTTAAACTTCAGTGACATAAAGTGAAAGTGACAATAGGCCACGTTACTGTTTCACCCGTTTCTTCATCTTACCTACACGCCGCGCCTCTCTGACGCCCTCTCCTCTCCCCTTCCTCTCCTCCCCGCTCCCTTGTCTCAGCCAGACTTATGAAAACAAGCAGGCCAATCAAAAGGTCACGTCAAAAGGTCAAGCACAAGGGTCAGCCAATCGTCTCTCAACTGTCAATCAAGAACAGATCCCCCGCCCCCCCAAAGCAGGGATTTTTGGGTAGCCCACCCATATGAGTAAAGTGGTCTAGTGGATGGGAGGGACTGTGGATAAGGAAAAAGGCTGGACTGCTCTCTTAATGAGACAGAAGAAAGCCTGTCCGAGCCTGTCTGTCTGTGTGTCTGGGCGTTTTATAGCTGTTTTTATAGCTGACAGGGTTAAGGGGTAATTCTGTGATTACGTCGCCTCCCTCACCTGCTGTTCTCATTCACATACTGTGCTGATGTCTCTTTGGTGTCATAAACTCTCACCAGTACAGAGAAAAAGAGAGAACAGGGATCAGACTATCACAGGATGATGCAAAAGCTAATGAGTCATGAAAATATGAACTTCTTATGTTTAAGTATCTGTCTAAAGTGCTGGAGAAAGTTGTTTCAGAACAACTACTACATTACGTAGAGACAAACAATTATTTGCACCCTCTACAGTCAGACATAATCACTCCATAGAGTCAGCTACCTGTTTATTGATAGAAAACATAAAACAGTCACTTGACAAAGGTAATGTGGTAGGCACAGTGTTCCTGGACTTGAAAAAGGCATTTGATATAACCACAACATTTTAATTACAAAACTCTCAATGTTAAACAATCTCAATGTCAAAATGGTCATTATCTTGGTTTGACTCATATTTAAAGAGTCGGGAACAGTGTGTTGTAATTAATAACATCAAGTCTGCTTTCAGCAAAATCGGAACAGGAATGAACGATTTTGGAACATAATCTAATTGCGATTTTTTTTTTGCCATATTGCGATTTAATATGCAATTAATTTTTAAGCTCTTTACCTTCTGTATTATTCAAAATGGACAAGCAGTAAATCAGTGTATAGTATGACCAACACAACATTAGCTAGATTAAACATAAACTATTCTTTCTTGCCAGGCCTGTGTTATGGTGAAATTAGATGATGCATGAATTGCATGAATGATTATTATGAGCTATGGTGGAGAAGAAATATCAAATTTTAATCATATGAGAAAGATAATTTAAGAGTCAAGTCATGGCATTAAATTTATATAATATAATACCATCAGGTATACCTAGAGATCATAAGAACAACTAAGTTCACCACAGTGTATTATACAGTAAGCACTCAATACAAACACAGTTCAACCACCAATTAATGAGTCCTTATCTCAGTTCAAATCTCCTAGGAGTCCATCTTTCTATATCCCAGTAAGCAAACGAAAAATACTCAGTTTGAGGTTCAATTAAAAAGTTGGCCAACGAAAATAAAACCAAGTGACGCCTCTCGTGTTTAATAGACAAGCTTAGTAATTCTACGACAACACCGGAGTTCCCCACCTCCACAACCTCCGATGCTGGTGAGTGGCGCACTGGCTGTAACTCGGGTCAGACTGGTCCGCTTTCAGACTTGTGAGTTTGGTTTGAAAAGCCGTTTCACAGATATTTCCTGAGCTGACTGGTGGCTGTGTGTGTGACGCTGGCGCCGATCGCCACAATGCGCTTACCTTAGGCTACACGTGTCTTTCTGTTGTGCATTTTTCCTGTCCGTCAAAGCGGCGAATAGCCCGATGATTTCACCCACCACCACAACCACCAAGTTACCCGCGGGTGCTACTTTCATTCCCTGTGTGACACTAAAGTTTCTGTGGTCAGCTTCTGTCAAGCTTAAGGCCATTGTACAACAAGTCAAGGTACAGCTTAAGGTGCGAAGCTGATGCTTTGTCTGCAGACTGCTTTACTCTTGGGTGTCATGTGAGCAGAATGTAATCACAGCCTTTGCGGATAGAAAATATTGTTTTATCACATTGCGATAATATCGCAAATGTAATTAATCATTCAGCCCTAGTCCCATCATTTTTAGCTTGTATATCAACGATCTGCCAGATGCATGTCCTGATATAGGTCTTCAGATGTATGCTGACGATACAGTCTTCGATGTATCTGGCAAAACCTGTGATTATGTTGCAGATAAGCTAACCAAAAACTTGTGTCAGCTTGGCTTGACGCCTCCTGTTTGACACTAAACACCAAGAAAACAAAGTCTGTCTGTTTTTCTATTAAAAAGATTTGCAAAACAATTAAGGCTAACCTTGCCTGTTTTAAGATGATAAGAAAATGCTTGACATTTGATTGCGCCTTGATGTTTTTAAATTCAATGAAACTTTCTCATCTGTCATCTTATGGTTTAACTACCTGGTCCCAGGCCAATCAGTCTGTGATTAAATCTATAGAGTGTCTTTAAAATCAATCCTTGGAAACTCTGGACAAAAAGCAAGTTAGGTACCATCACTGTCGCATTTTAAGTAAATACAAGATTTTAAGTTTCGCAAACTTTATTGATTTTCATTATGTAAAGCTTGTATTTAAATGTTGAAATGGCCTTGCTCCTCAGCCTCTTAGTAAGTACATTAAGAGACTACAGAGTAGCAGCAGATCCACCAGAGCAGCTTCAAGTGGCGATTGTAAAGTTTAATTTTGCAAAACTTATTTTGCTTAGAAGGCCTTTTCTGTGAAAAGAGAAAAGTCTTGGAACTTGCTACCTAAACACTTGCAACTGCTGCAAACTTCACCACTTTTAAAAGAGAGGCCAAGTTCTGGTTAGTTCAGCAACAAACGTGTACTCATATCTAGTCTGCTGTAGTTAGCATTACATGTTTTTCATTGCATTTTGATTTACTCATTTTACCCCATTTTATCTTGTGTTATACTGTAATATATTGTATTTTCTTTTTTCTTTCATCACTGTTTTAATGTTTTAATGTGTTATTTCTTTAAAAGCCCTTCTAGGGACAGGTGTTGCAAATTAGCAACTGCTAAAAACACTATGCTACACACATTTGATTGCTGTTTTCAGTTTATCTATGTTAGATGTATCGGTCCCTAATAAAAATAAACCATAAATAAGTATTTAATGTTGTCTTTTTTCATGTTTGTTCCATTTTAGCCACCTGTAAACCCTGTTCAGATGAAGAGGTCCTTATGGCTGTGTGTACCAGTGACTTTGGTAAATACATACACACAAACACACATTTACACATCAAAGTCATATTTTGACATTTTGGGAGATACTTCTTGTCAAAAGTTAGATGAGATACATACAGACTCACACATGTGTGTATGGTAAATATGAAGCTACAACCAGCAACTCTAAAGCCCATACAAATACCATAGAAACATGCCCACAGATTTAAGTTGGACAGTAGTGTGTATACGAGCGACAACAGGGGGTATTGATGAGTTGGGAATGAGAATGTGTTGCAAATAAAGACAGAAGTGGTATAAACAATATATTGCTATGGCTTTCACTCTGTTCATGAATGGAGCAGCCATCTTGGATTTTGAGGTCGGGTTAGTGAGGTTCTCCCGATGTTCCGAGTCAGAAATCAAGGGGGCGTTCCAGTTGAAATTCCTGACTGGGAACTTGGAAATTCCATCTTCCCAGTACAGCTGGAACACACCATATTTCTTGGCAGGGATGAGTTGCCAGACAACCAGCTGACACTTCAGGAAGTTAATGTTTTCAGTCTTTAAGCTAAGCTAAGCTAAGTGGCAGCTGGATCCAGCTACATATTAACCAAAAAGACAAGAGGGTGGTACCTTCCCCTCTAACTCCTCACAAGAAAGCAAATAAGCATGTTTACCGAAAAGTAAAAATGTTCCTTAAAAGCTAAACTATGTCACTTTGCTATGTGACTGAACAGTGGCCATTGGTGCCACAAGTGGCTAAAACAGGATAATGTCACATTGAATTTCCCGATATCTCCCAAGATTCTCTTGAGTCCGTTTCTTTAAAAACAAAATCATTATGTGATCCGTATGAGTAAACGTAAGTAGAGTCAGCGAACTGAGTCAGTTACACAATAGGATCTGTCTTACTTTTGCCAACATTAGCCACATTTAGCTACTGGTCAAACCAGACCAAGTAAGGCTGTAGCAGCATAACCATTGAGTGTACCGAACTGAATAAGGATATGTTTTATTTTTTAATTTTAATTTAATTCAACTTTTGATCTGTAAGAGGAGGGGTGTGATATGTCTGTTTACAACAGCTACACAGTCTCGCTCTAATTTACACATTTTTATTTTAGCTATCCTTGATTTATTAATTTAATCTCCTTCTCTTCATTTCTCCTGTCCCGTCTCTGTAGCTGGTAGGGGTGTCTTTCGAGGTGTGGCATCAGGTACTGACGACCACTCCCCTGTTATGGTGACTCTGAGTCGGCTGTTCCACCAGAAGAGCAGGCTGTTTGCTTGGAGTGGAGCCAGAGGGCGGCGTTGGAGTGGACTTATCAATGTTCCTACACAGTGTGGTGTGCACCCTGGAGGGGATGAGTACCTTTTGACTGGCTCTGTCCATTTTGGTGAAGCCTGGCTTGGCTGCGCACCTCGCTACAAGGACTTTCTTAAGCTGTACATCACAGCACAGAAAGCGGGAACAAACCCCTGTCAGATAGACTGAGAGATTATCTTCGTGGTTCTGGGTAAAACAGGGTGGAGTGCATCTCAAAAAAGTCAGTGAGAGAGACGCAAAGAGGAACAGAGAGATAAGCAGAGTTATGGACCCTTGGCCATCATTAAAGGCTTTGCAACTTATTGTTGCCTTGCAGCAGAAAAGACTTGCAGCAAAAAAAGAAGTTTGAACATTTTAGTATCCAATGTGCTGCCTAAACTAAATTGTCGCCGTTTGACTGTACTTGTGTACCGTCTGTGTAAATGTGTTTGTGCATGATTGAGACAGCGAATGAAAGGAGGATGAGCTTAAATTAATTTTGTGCCTTACTGGTTAAAGTTTTAAAATCTCATGACGATACCGCTTGTGTGATCATTCTTGAAATGAAAGTTTGCTTTGTAAAAAGCTTTCTGTAAAATTTAGGAGTCTTCTGTGAGAAGTGTACAGTATGCAGCTCTGTGAGTCTTTATGTTCTAAGTGTGTGTGTGTTTTGCTAATGAGTTCAAAAGGTCTATATATTTACAGAAAATAAAAAGGCATCCTTCAGCTTGTCCTTCTGTTTAAAAATTATGAAATTTTGAAATATCCTCTCTTTGTGGGTGTGGATTGTATGTCCTGATATAGGAACCCTGCATTATATTTGATTAATAAACCTTTCCCTATGTGTCACATGAGGCTCTGTGGGGTAGAGGTGCAGATAATTCAAAACCAATGGAAAGTGAATAATAGTTAATAGTCCAGGACCAAAAGTTACTCTGTTGACCCACATGGATACAAACAAAGAGACATTGTCAACATAACTCCCCAAAAGAAAAAAGAAAAACATTGTGAGTGTTCAGTGACCATTAGCTGGCATGAGAGCAGCAGTGCGTCAGCGCTGGCGTAGCTGCCCCTGTGGAGCTTTGACGAGCCACTGTTCTGGTTGG
Organism: Micropterus dolomieu; assembly: GCF_021292245.1. Taxonomy (NCBI): domain Eukaryota; kingdom Metazoa; phylum Chordata; class Actinopteri; order Centrarchiformes; family Centrarchidae; genus Micropterus; species Micropterus dolomieu. Next base: position 22,649,001 of record NC_060153.1, read on the forward strand.
CATCCTCTGTGTGTGTGTGTGTGTGTGTGTTCATGCATTCACAGCTGAGAGAGAGAGAGAGAGAAAAGCAAGAGAAGCAATTATTATTTCCAGCATAGCCAACCAGGTCCAATTCAATAACTAATGTGCTGATGTTTTTTACCCCATGAGTTTCATGAAAGCAGACTCCTGTGGTCTGAAATATCTAACAAGCTCAAACTATGAGCCCAAATGACCAGCATCAGACCAACAACCCCTTTTTTTCACATTCTTCACAGAGGCTGCAGATACTGCAATTTCAGTGTCACATTTTAATTGTATGTCACAAGTCAGCTGGTAGCCGAGTAGCTGTGTGAGGAGCCACTGGCGGATGTTAATCAGCTAATGCAAATGCAACGCTGGTGCTCAACCTGAGCTAAGGCAGTGTTTCGTACATTTATTTAAGGACAGAAGGTGTTGTCATCTCAGTACTGCAGAGAGCGTGCTCCGTTAAACAGACAGCCTTTAGAGCGTAGCTGAAGTTACAGGAAATACATAGTAAATCTTTTGTAGGAGTTCAGTAATGTAGCCCGAGAGCAGCAGAAAGTGGTCTGTCAAATGGGCAGAGAACTGAAAGAAAAGGCGGATGTGTGAATGACCTTAGAGGGGTGAATGTGCACCTCTCCCTGTGCCTGCTGTTGTGGGTGTGTGATGCTTTCCCTCTTTCCTCAGGAAGAACAAAAATGGATGGAATGTCCCCTCCCACACAAACACACACACACACACACACACACTCACACTCACACCTCCATCTGCAGAGATAAACCATGTGTGCTGTACGACAGAATGTAATTTATACCTGACAAGCTAAATTTTCAGCACGCAGATGAGTTTTATTTTGCTTCTGTCCAGTTTGAATGAAGTGTGTTTTACAATGATCTGCAAGGTAAAATTTCTGTTTTCTTAATGGAGGCTGGTGGGCCATAGAACACATTTGGTTTCACATTTATGCAGTAGGAGGAAGTGGTCTTTATATACAGTCTATGTTTCAGACTGAAAGAGCTGAAAGTGAAGTGAGCTTTAGAGGTAGCAAGATTGCATACAAACACCTACACACACAGTTGGTCCCTATGTTGCTTGCTAGCTAGCTAGCTTACAGCTAAGACACTGGCTGTTTGAATAAATGGTCTGCGGTCAAATTTCTGTAAATGACGTGAGGTGAAAATTTGCTTCACTTTATATCTGAACACACCTTTCCCTAGTATGGATCAAGATCCAAAACCACTTAATCTTATATTTTCCATATTGCAACTAATTTGCATGTTTTGTTAGACCCATCCTTGCCTGGTCAACACCCAACATCTTTCAACCTCCATGCCCCCAGTTTTTAACACAGACTTTATGTTAAAACAATTTGTAGCCGTAGATGTAGAAGTCAGATTGTTGAGGTAAAATGTTTATACAAATAAAGTTTACAAATTCACATGAAGAAGTGAGAAAGAGAAGTCAGGAGAGTAAGATGTAGAAGGAGACATTAACACATAGCTTGAAGGTTTGAGATATACCCTAAAGACTTGAGATGGTCTCCTATATATATAGCAGTCACTCCCTCATACACACTGTGGGCTATATGTGGGTGTGTGTTTGTCTTGGGTTGTAGCTTGAGAAGACCACAACACACGCGTCCTGCACACTGCCGACATGCAAACAGGCCACACTGCAGAAATCCAACCCTTCATAGCAACACCCAAAACCCCTTGGAAACCCAACCTGGCAGCAGCCCAGCTCAACTTGGCGTCCTCACTAATTTGGGACACACTTACCCCTCTGCACAGGGGTCTTAATGTGTGAGATATGGAAACAGTTTGTTCTGCAGTATGCGAGAGGCACAGCTGAGCGGTCAGCTGGAGTGGAAGAAATGGCTGAGCTCAGGGAAAATACACTTGCATGCTTTCACCCACATATACCACCACTGGCATTTTATAATGCACCAACCAGAGTTGGGTCAATAGTTTTAAATGGTGGCACAATATTTTAGGGTGTAAGTATGTGTGGTTTCTACTGGAGGTCGAGAGTAAAAAGAGACTACACACTTACAGACAGCCTGTGTTTCTAAATTGAGGGATTGAGAGACGTGGGCATTCAGCAAGTAGAAAAGGTGTATGAAAACTGGTATTGGTTGCATTGTGGGAAATGTAGGACCTAGCATTTCCTGAGCTTGACTCATACTAGGAACTAAATATGAAAATATATCTGCCTGTTCTGCTTAAATTTTTACCCTTCTTTTGGAAAAATGTGTCTCTTGACAGTCGGCTAAATTTATGGAAGTGCAATGCTAAATCGCTAGCCTTGTACCAGACGAATCTGCCGAGCTCATGTTCTATTTGCAATGGCAGATGTGTCCGGTTCTCTGATTTTGTAGATGCAGGAAATATGGGCAAGCACTTTTTGTGCAACTTCGACAATGGCCAAATTGTGATGGCTAGGAGACTGGTTCAGAGCATCTCCAAAACAGTCTGCAGTGGTCAGTACCTATTAAAAGTGGTCCAAGGAAGGAAAAGTGGTGAACCTGTGACAGGGTCATGGACGGCCAAGACTCACTGATGCATGTGGGGAGCAAAGGCTGGCACGTGTGGCATCAGAATACAGTTGAGTCCATGCATCAACGGGCCAGGGCTGTTTTGGCGGAAAAGGGAGACCTACTGTATATTATGACTAGCGAGTGGTCATAATGGTATGGCTGATGGGTGAAATTGCTATTCTGTGACAGGCAACTGTATGCAAATATAGTAATAATCATAAAAAAATGAACAAATTGTGATTATTATTACAACCATCTCTAGTTGCCTATTATATTACTGTGTAGCCTACTGCAATTCTATGTGTGGTTTGTTCAAGTGGAGTTGCCGTAACCCAGCAGAACCTGTTGCACAACTTCCTTGGTTAGGTGAAACTCTGTACTGTCCCTTTTCAGATGTATTAAAAAGTGGAAAACTAGAATGTAATATGAGCCAATATGAATATTTAGGGTATCACTGGTGATTGTGGTAATTCTTGTAGTGTTTATTAAAATTTAAATTGTATTAATAATCTTGCAGTGTTATGCTAAATTATACATATATTCATACATTAATAATACATAATACGTTCCTTGCATTAGCATTTAACTTCAGCCAGGACGTAATAATGATTACATGTTGTTAATACTAAGTATGTTTTGTTTTTCATGTAGGCTACTTTTACTTTTTGAGTACCTTTTGAAAAGTTGTTACACAACTTGGAAATACTCACAGTAGACTGAAGTTATACTATTAGAAGAAAAAAATCCATCCATTTACACTAATTTAATTTAAAGAAATCAAGATGATCACCATTCTCCCTTGTGTATCGCAATTCAGACATATTCATGTGTGTTGGATCTCTTTTATTTTGAAAGTGACATGTCAGTATTAGGACAACACACCCTAGCAGAAGTTCCACATAGAGATGCAAGTTCCACATAGAGATGCCAAATAATAGTAATGGTAGTGTTAATAATACAAATATCAATTAAATAATAATAATTATTGTAGCAGCAGCTGTCAAGCAGGAACATGGAGACATTAGGTGGCGTGCAACCAAAGATCCAGATTCTACTGCTCCGAATCCACAAACACCTGCAGAGAGTGACAGAAGAAGAGGAGAGAAACAAGAAAGCACAAAACTATGGGAGAGGGAAGAAACTGAGATACATGCAGTAATGGGATAACCTTTTGCCTTCCTAACCCTAACCCACCCCACAGGTCCTTCTCTTTCTCTGACAGCAACCACCACTTACTTTGCCATCCAGTCCACCACGGATTGGTGGCTACTGAGCATTGGTCAGTGTTGCTGTTTATAAAGTTGTTTTCTGCCTTATTCAACACAGGCGCTTGTGTTATATATATATACAGGTATGTGTACTTGATGTCTTTTATATGTTGGAAACTGTTCTTTATGTTCTTTTATGCTTAGGACAACTGCACCAACTCCAGCACCCAAACAAATTTAAAATGGCTCTCTTCAATGTGAGATCACTGTCAAGTAAGACTTTTATCTTAAATGATTTTATCTTGTCTGCAAATCTAGATTTTATGTTTTTAACTGAATCATGGTTGCAAATGAATGACTATAGCCAGCTAGCTGAACTGTGTCCGCCTCAATATGATTGTTTTAGTCAACCGAGGGTCAGTGGTCGTGGAGGTGGGCTAGTGAGCGTGTATAGGAAATAAATGTCATCAAGTACGCTGTGATGAATTTAACTCCTTTGAAGTTCTCACTCTTAAACTTGGAGGGCTGCAATCATTTGTTTGTTTGTTATAATTTATTGCCCCCCAAAACCGCCTGGAGGATTTTTATCTACTCTGGTTTTAAATTATGACAGAATTGTTCTTTGTGGCGATTTTAATATTCATGTTGATGACCCCACTAATGTTAATGCTACTGACTTTTTAAATATGGCCACTTCTTTTAACTTCAAACAACATGTCAAAGGGCAAACACATAACCGTGGTCATACATTGGACTTGGTTATTACCCTGGGTGTCAGCATTTCCTCTGTGGACATGACCATATCTGACCACAGATGTATTGTTTTTAGCTGCGATTCGCCTGTTACTCATGCCGCCTCACCAAGCTCCGTGTGTTCTCGCATCTTTAATGAACAAAGTGTTTCAAAGTTTTGCACATTCTTTCAGAGCCAAAGCCAACACCTGTCTGATTCCAACACCAACAATCTGGTTGATCACTTCAATCATATCTGCTTGTCGTCACTAAATATTACTGCTCATCTAAAGGTTAGGCCTCATGACAGCATTCGCAGCCTAAAAAGGGAATGCTGGAAAGCAGAGCGCAGATGGAAAAAATCCAGTCTCCAAGTCCATTACCTCAGTCTGAAGGATTTATTAATTAACTACAATAACACGGTTAAGGATGCGAGAACACACTAATTTTCTGAACTCATTACTACACATAAACACAATCCCAGGTTTCTGTTTAAGACTGTGGATCAGCTGGTAAACCCAACCCCTCCTTGTGCCTCAGCTGGAAGTAATGATGACTGTGAATTGTTTTTATCTTATTTTACCAATAAGGTGGTGTCAATCAGAGCCTCTATTACTCCCGCAGCCTCTTACTCAGAGGTCCCTCACCAGCAACAAGAGAGTTTTAACCAGTTTTATCCCATCGACTTGTCTGAGCTTTTAAAAACAGTATCACAAATGAGAGTGTCTTCCAGCCCACTTGATGTAATACCTACAAAGTTTTTACTGAAAGTAATGGATTCTGTAGGGCCCCATTTGATCTCTGTTTTTAACAGCTCCCTATCTACTGGTTGTGTCCCTGATTATTTTAAAACGGCTTGCGTGAACCCACTTTTAAAGAAACC
>NC_060153.1:22654462-22659923 GCF_021292245.1 Micropterus dolomieu
GATATATGTTTAGACTGCTTTGCTTCCCTCAATCTTTACCAACTAACTTCAATAATTTCTTCATCTAAACCATCAACCTGCCTCTTAGACCCCATCCCAACTAGGTTGCTTAAAGATGTTTTACCCTTAGTCAGCACTTCTTCACTATATATGATCAATCTATCTCTATCAACAGGCTATGTACCACAGTACTTTAAAGTAGCTGTAATTAATGTTTTAGCCAACTATAGACCTATATCTAACCTTCCATTTCTCTCTAAGGTCCTGGAGAAAGCAGTTGCTAAACAGCTGTGTGACTTTCTACAGAGCAATAGTTTATTTGAGGATTTTCAGTCAGGATTTAGAGTTCATCATAGCACAGAGACAGCACTGGTGAAAATTACTAATGACCTCCTTATTGCATCAGACAAAGGACTTGTCTCTGTACTGGTTTTATTAAATCTTAGTGCTGCATTTGATACCATTGACCATCAGATCCTATTGCAGAGACTGGAACATTTCATTGGCATTAAAGGAACCGCTCTAAGCTGGTTTAAGTCCTATTTATCAGATCGATTTCAGTTTGTACATGTTAACGATGAGTCCTCCATGCACGCCAAAGTTAGTCATGGAGTTCCACAAGGATCTGTCCTCGGACCAATACTCTTCACTTTATATATGCTTCCTTTAGGCAATATTATCAGGAAATGATACTCAGTTATATCTATCGATCAAGCCAGATGAAACTCATCAGTTAGCTAAACTTCAAATGTGCCTTCAGGATGTTAAAACCTGGATGACCTGTAATTTTCTAATGTTAAACTCAGATAAAACTGAAGTTATTGTTCTGGGGCTTAAGCACCTCCGTGACGCATTATCTAAAGATATAGTTTCCCTTGATGGCATCACCCTGGCCTCCAGCACCACTGTGAGGAATCTTGGAGTTATCTTTGATCAGGACATGTCGTTTAAGTCTCACATTAAGCAAATTTCAAGGACCGCCTTTTTTCACCTACGTAATATTGCGAAAATCAGGAACATCCTGTCTAAAAATGATGCAGAAAAACTAGTCCATGCATTTCTTACTTCTAGGCTGGATTACTGCAATTCTTTATTATCAGGCTGCTCGAAAAAGTCCGTTAAGACTCTTCAGCTGATCCAGAATGCTGCAGCACGTGTTCTGACCGGAACCAGGAAAAGAGATCACATTTCTCCTGTCTTAGCTTCTCTGTATTGGCTTCCTGTAAAATCCAGAATAGAATTTAAAATCATTCTTCTTACCTACAAAGCTCTTAATGGTCAGGCACCATCTTATCTTAAAGAGAGAAATAGGCCTAGACTGCCGGGGGATTTCCTGTGATGCACTGAGCTCCTCTCTCCTCTACTTCCTCTCCCTCTGTATGCAACCTCATCCCATTATTGCATGTTACTAACACAACTTCTCCCCTTTCTGGTAGTCTTGTGCTTTCTCGTCCTTCTCCTCTGTCCTATCATTTCCTGCAGGTTTTCTGGCTCTGGAGCTGTGGAGTCTGGATCTGTGGCTGCGAGTCACCTGCTGCCCCCGTGTTCCTGCTAAGCACCCTCTGCTTGAGGTTTCTGCCTCTTAAAAGGAAGTTTTTCCTTGCCTCTGTCGCCTAGTGCTTGCTCTTGGTGGGAATTGTTGGGCTTCTGTAAATAACATCATAGAGTACGGTTTAGACCTGCTTTTTTATGAAAAGTGCTGTGAGATAACTGTTGTTGTGATTTGGCGCTATATAAATAAAATTGAATTGAATTGAATTATGAGCATGTTAGCATACTGATGTTAGCATTTAACTCAAAGCACTAAATATAAACTCACAGAGTGTAGACTCTTACTCTTGTTATCTGACAGTGGTGTCAGATGAAAGGTCAGGAGTCACCAAAATTGTTAGTAATCATTTTCTTTGGCCAATGAGACTTTCAAACCAAATCACAGCACTATGACCTGTTAATGGAAAGATGTCTTGCTCTGGACCAAAGTACTGAGCAAATGAAATGATCCTACCAACTGATTATCAGGCGTTTTTTAAGTTCTGTTGCTAGTGTGGCAGAATGCAATGTTTTTTTATTATTACTCATGGATTTCAAAAGATATGCATAACAACATGAATTCTCTGTGTAATGCCACACTCTGATCTGTTTATGTTTTTGACTCTTTATTAGATTTATGAAAATCAAGATGTTGTAGCACGCTCAAAGAAGGGGACCTCCAAACCACAGAGCACCTGTGACCACTATGATGATGCCGGTGAAGACCAGTCTGTGTACCAAAACTTTGCTATAACAGAGGATATCTACTGCAATCAAATTTACAATAAAGCCAATAAAAAATAAACAGCAAGCACATCTGTAATCAAACCATTTGGATCCAAAAGCTCCTGTTTGTCAATTAACAGCTGACTGAAAACAACAGTATTATGCTTATTTGCACAGATTTATTTTATATTAACCATCAGATATATTTCATTCTTAATTTCATTACTTTGGGATTGCTTACTAATTAATATAACAAACTTTTTAACACACCTGCACTTCTCGTAAGAAATTGTAATAATTTCAGCCAAAAGTATCTATATGTGTGTGTGTGTGTGTGTGTGCGTGTGCGTGTGCGTGTGTGTGTGTGTGTGTGTGTGTACACACACTGTATATCTTTAGTAAAAGTGGATAATAAAACAAAACCAAGGAAAACCAGTACTTACAGACCTAGTCTTTATTGAAACAACTTGTCAGCATTGTTTTTTGCACTATATAAATGTTACATTCAAACAATATCAGCACATTGTTAGTGACTGCCAGTTCTAGACATTTGATGAACTGAAATAAACAAGGGATTCATCATCATGATTCAATTCAATTCAGTTTTATATATATATTATATAGCACCAAATAACATCAGTTATCTCAGAGCACTTTTCATAAAAGAGCAGGCCTAGACCATACTCTGTGATGATATTTACAGAAACCCAACAGTTCCCACCAAGAGCAAGCACTAGGTGACAGAGGCAAGGAAAAACCTCCTTTTAAGAGGCAGAAACCTCGAGCAGACCCATGGCTCAGGGTGGGCGGCCATCTGCCTCGACCGGTTGGGGGTGAGACAGAGAGAGACAGAGAGAGAAAGAGAGGGGAGGGAGGGAGGGAGGGAGGGAGAGAGAGAGAGAGGGGAGGGAGGCAGCCTTCACAATATACACACAGAGGTACAGGCAGTAAAGGTAATGTAGGTACAGACTGAATGAATAATGGTACAGATATTTATAGTGGTGTTCAGGATAATAATCAAAATGTTAAAGATAATAATAATAACAATAGCACTTGTAACAATAATTGTAGCAGAGGGTATCGAGCAGGAACACGGGGCAGCAGGTGACTTGCAACCACAGATCTAACTCCATATGTCCAGAGCCAGAAACACCTGCAGAAAGTGATAGGAGGAGAGAGGAGAAGGACAAGAAATCACAAGACTACGGAAAGGGAAGAAGTCAAGTTAGTAACATGCATTAATGGGATGAGGTTGCATACAGAGGGAGAGAAAGAAAAGAAAGGAGCTCAGTGGATCATGGGAAATCCCTGGCAGTCTAGGCCTATAGCAGCATAACTAAGGGATGGTTCAGGACTCACCTGAGCCAGCCCTAACAATAAGCTTTATCAAAGAGGAAAGTCTTAAGCCTACTCTTAAACGTGGAGACAGTGTCTGCCCCCTGAACCGAAACTGACAATCTATTCCAGTGATATTCAGATGATATTCACACCTATTGCATGGTGACTGAGCTGGGGTTGTGCTGTGTATTTAGCCTCATGTTACTGCATCTTCCACTGTGGTCATCAAAGAGTAGACCAGTCCGACTCTAACGTCTGCTCTGCCTTTCTGTTCATCCTGACACACACACACAGCTCACAGGATGATCCTTCAGTCTTCTGAAGAAGTAGAATTCAAAACGACTGACTGACTGAGCTATAGTTCTCTTTATAAGAGCTTCTAAACAAGTCCACTTCCTACAAAACACACAGTCAGACTTTAAAGTGTGTCACTGAGCCCTACAAGAAACTGTTTGCTAACACGTTCAAAACTCAACACAGTGGACGCTGTAGCGCTAATGCCCACTAGCGTTTGGGGGTGTAATTACAGAATGACGGACACACCTACGCACAAGTATAAATGCATGGTTATTACGCTATACATGGGAGCTACGCCGTAGACTGCGCACGTAGACCCTACGCAGGAGAATAAATGGGCCTTAAATCATACATATCTTCCAAAATTTCAAACCATTACTTTAAAATCACACAGGCTATGTTTAAAACACTATAAAGCTATAAAAAGCCATACACTTAAAGTAAATACAACAATTGAAGCCAAACTAAGAACTGTTACTTTTCTTGATGAAGTGTGGCTGCATCAAAAGCCGGCATCAATATGGTGAAGTACCGACACTGTATGTATTTATACTAATGACAATGAAATGGTAGCTTGATAGCAAGGGCGTCACTTTGTGTTGAGAAGTGGTGGGGACATAAGGGCTCAGATTAGAGCTGTGAAGAGACACTTAGTTCACCAGACATCACAATACGCGATATTAGGTTCACAAGAACAAGACCAAAATATCCTTAAACAGTGTTTAAAGATATCTTCAATGCCGTGATATATGAGCGGGGGTCCGGAGGGACTTCCCCCAGGAAAGTTTCCTGCATTCTGGTGAACATTTTTACACCAATTTATGGTAGAAATGTTTTTTATTTATGTAAAAGGAAAAACAAAATTCAGGTGGCAGGTGACATTTCAAATATAAAAATATAATAGAATATAATGCTTCAACTTTTCTCATGTAATATCATCCCTGCTGAGGCAACACATAGCCTATATAGGCATTATTTAGTCTTCCCTCATTTTATGTTATGTGGGAGAGAACAGAGAACTTGGCCAAAAACAAACTGTGTCAAGAAGTTGTGAAAGTTACTGATTGTTGTATGCATGTTTTTGGGTCATTTTATAATCAGTAGCTTGTTTTTTCTTTATAATAATAATAATAATAATCCTTATTTGTAGAGCACTTTTCAAAAACAAGTTACAAAGTGCTTTAACAAGTGTAAAGAATAATACAAAAAAAGATAAGAGCATGAAAATTTAATATAAAATTAGTAAAATACAATAAAATAAAAGGGATAAAATAAAGTCAAATAAGATCGGGAAAAGCTCTCCTATAAAAGTATGTTTTAAGAAGGGACTTAAAAGAGTTCACTGACTCAGCCGACCTGATTTCCTCGGGCAGGCTGTTCCAGAGCCTCGGGGCCCTGACAGCAAACGCTCTGTCCCCTTTAGTTTTCAGTCGAGACTCTGGAACAGACAACAGACCTCTGCCCGAGGATCTCAAGGTACGTGCTGGTGCGTATGGGACTAAAAGGTCAGAAATATAACAAGGCGAGAGGCCATGAAAAGCTTTAAAAGTGATCAATAGAATTTTAAAGT
>NC_060153.1:22660023-22669877 GCF_021292245.1 Micropterus dolomieu
AGTAATATTTAGTGACGACAAGCAGATATGATTGAAGTGATCAACCAGATTGTTGGTGTTGGAATCAGACAGGTGTTGGCTTTGGCTCTGAAAGAATGCGCAAAACTTTGAAACACTTTGTTCATTAAAGATGCGACAACACACGGAGCTTGGTGAGGCGGCATGAGTAACAGACGAATCGCAGCTAAAAACAACACATCTGTGGTCAGATATGGTCATGTCCACTAATTCCACAGAGGAAATGCTGACACCCAGGGTAAAAACCAAGTCCAGTGTATGACCACGGTTATGTGTTTGCCCTTTGACATGTTGTTTGAAGTTGAAAGAAGTGGCCATATTTAAAAAGTCAGTTGCATTAACATTGTTGGGGTCATCAACATGAATATTAAAATCGCCACAAAGAACAATTCTGTTAGCTTAAGTTACGTTTTTTGGACAATGCACATTTTTTTCTTCTATATTTTAATTGCATTGCATGTTTTCTTAATGTGCAAATAAACCTTTCCTAAAGGCATTTTCATTTGTTATTTAACTGTAACTGTACTATATTTCAGAATTTTTTCCCCCAACAAATTATGCTTTAAAAAAGTGGTGGGGACATGTCCCCAGTGTCCACAGTGTAAATGACACCTATGCAAGAAAAAGAAAAGACGTACCCCAAATTAGATTTCTTCATCAGGTTTCCAAAAGGTTTAGGGCAAGAAAAACAGAGTGTCATTTGAGCCATTACGTCACCGGGTCATCTTTCCGGGGCTTTAGTCCCCAATGTTTTGACTGTAGCCCTGAACAACAGCAACAAAAATATTTTCCATGTTAATATAATCTTCATGGGGCAGCCTGTCTCGCAGTTCTTCAAAGAGCGCAGGCTACTTGCAATAATATTGCTACATTTTGTTTGAAGTTCACGTAACGTGACCCCCCTCACCATAACTCAGCAGGCATGCAGAGAGAGAGAGAGAAAGAGAGAGAGAGCATTGCTCACAGCTTCAGGACTTGCCCGCGACTACTGAATTGTCCCTAGCAAAATTGTAATCAATACATTTAAATATAAATGTTGTGGGTCAGTGTCTAGTCAATGTATTAACACAAACAGTTAACAGTCGCTGCAAAGAAGTGAGAGAATATCATTACACCTGACCGCAACACCTGACGCTTTGTCATGCTGTCTCTGTCCCCCTCGCTCTGAGACACTAGCCTACTGTTTTACTGTCTCCAGGATGCTTCATTACCTCTAAAGCAGCTGTGAGCTGCGCTTTATCACCGGTGCTGAAGAGAACATTTGTTTGGAATTGTGGTGATATTGCTGTCTGATCACAAGTGTTTTCAGTTTTCTTCCTCTGATGAATATCAGTGCGCTCGTCTCATCGAGTAGGCTACAGTCCCCGACGGCTCTGTGTCTGTCAGACGGTCAAAAGGGGGTATACACAGGGGTGGACTGGTAATCTGGCATACCAGGCAAATGCCCGGTGGGCCTACGAACCTTTGGGGCCCCTGTAACGTAAATTATTTATTTATATAACTGTTTTTTTTTTAAATGGGCCAACGACCGGCCCCAAAAGTATAGGCCTATACTGACACTGGGCTGGCCCAATCACACTAGCCTCCACTCCCACCCCCTCTGCTGGAGCTGTTTCTTGTGTTGTGGGCCAAAAATAAAAATAGAAATTCGCCAAATGCGCGAAAATAACCAATAGCCTATGTTTGCTACTAGAGCTGCAATAGCTTCAACATCAGCTGCAGTACCTGACATAGAGCAGGCAGGCACTTGAAGGAGTGAAGGAGAGCCATGGCCACTGCCAGGCAGAGGCATGAGACAGCAAAGCAGAGGGACAAAGTGACAGGGCTGAGAGAAAGAGAGAGCAGGAGGAGAGTGGAGGTGAAGCAGTAAGCATGGAGCCAGTAACTCTGCCTGTAGGGAGGGAGCAGGGATCATCATTTACACTGGGGATGCTGGGTACATGTAAGCTACCCACCAATTTTTGAAAGCATTTGTTAAAAATGTTCTGAAAAATAGCTTGCACCAACAAGTGTTTATTAACAAATACAAATGCTATGTTTATTTGCACAATAAGCCTACAGTGCATTGTAAATATAGAATAAATCTCTATATTTAAAAATAGTAACTTAAGGTAAAAAAAAACAAGCTACTGATTACTGCATTACATTGTATTATAATTTTATATTCTGAATTGTCACCTGCCACCTAAATTTTGTCCTTCTCTTTATAAAAAATAAAGACATTGCCACCATAAATTGGTGCAGAAAATATCTCCGGAATTCAAAAAAGTGTTTAATGCTCGAAATCTTCTAGGGGAGGACCCCCAGACCCTCCTATCAAATTTTTCATCAATAACTTATTTTTAACTGAATTCAAGTTAATTAAGCTAATTTATGATTGAGGTGAAAAGGTGCCATATGCACATTTAAAAAGACTTTAGGCTACTTCAGGCATGCCTGCATGTATGTAGACTCAGCTGGGATGAAATTAAATGAGAAATTTGATCTACAGGAGAAAGAGAAGAAGAGAAGAGTCTTGCACGGTCTGGCTCTGAGGAGCTAGATGTGCTTAGCATCGTGGAGAATGACTTCGGGGAGACGGAACGTCATCAGCCCTCGCCGGGATACGATGAGTTGTTGGAAGTGGTGAAGCGGGCTGTGGCCAAGCTGCATATTGATTGGCCACAGGCTGTGCAGCAGTCTCCAGCTGGCAGTAAACTGGACGAGCGGTTTCTGCAACACCAAGCGCCACTCCCACATCGGCCCTTACCATTTTTTCCATTTTTTCCAAACCCTCCTTTCCGTCCTTCAGTCTCGGCGGGTCCATGGGAAGAGGTCCTGAGGCTTCGAGTAGGGGGACCCACTACCCCCCGGCCCACTACATCGACAACTGGCTCGTCCTGGCCCAGTCTCGGGAGTTAGCGGTTCGGCATCAAGATGTTGTCCTCGCCCACCTTCAGCATTTGGGGCTGCGGCTCAACACGAAGAAGAGCGTGCTGACGCCCGCCCAACGGACTACGTTCCTAGGGGTGGTGTGGGACTCAACGATGATGCGGGCCCACCTGTCTCCCGCACGCGTCAAGTCCATTTTATCCTCAGTGACCAGAGTGCAGTTAGGCTGCGCCATCACTTTCAGAGGGTGTTGGGTCTCCTGGCAGCAGCGTCCAGTATAATACCTTCCAGACTACTGCACATGAGAGCCCTGCAGTGGTGGCTAAAATCCAAGGGATTCTCCCCGAGGGGAAATCCGCTCCGTCTGATAAGGGTTACGAGCAGGTGCCTTCGTTCCCTGTCTGTATGGAGGAAATCTTGGTTCCTGTTCCAAGGTCCCGTGTTGGGAGCGATCTGTCGCCGAACTATTTCGACAGATGCCTCACTCACGGGATGGGGCGCGGTCATGGACGGCCGCTTTGCGAGAGGCTCCTGGCAGGAGCATCATTTCTCCTGCCACATAAATTGCCTGGAAATGTTGCCGGTATTCAGAGCTCTGAGGAGTTTTCTGCCTGCTCTCCGCGGTCGCCATGCCCTTGTCAGAACCGACAATACGGCTGTGGTGGCCTATTTGAATCACCAGGGGGGTCTGCGCTCACGCCCGTTATGCAAACTGGCACATCAGATCTCCTGTGGTCCCAGCAGAGACTGCTGTTCCTCAGAGCGATGTACGTCCCTGGGACCCAGAATCAGGGAGCAGACTTGCTGTCGAGACAGGGGCTGAGAGGAGGTGGAGACTCCTTCCCGAGGTGGTGGAGTTATTATGGGAAAAGTTCAGCCCTATAGATGTGGACTTGTTTGCGTCACGAGAGACTACGCACTGTCCCCTGTGGTTCTCCCTCTCGCCCCCAGCCCCGCTAGGGCTGGATACCATGGTGCAGACGTGGCCGAGGCAGAATCTGTATGCGTTTCCCCTAGTCGCTCTGCTCCCGGGGGGTCTGGAGCGGGTCCGTCAGGACGGCGTCAGTCTACTACTAGTAGCCCCGTTTTGGCCGGCACGAGTGTGGTTCTCGGATTTAATATCGCTCCTGGAGGGCCCGCCCTGGCAGGTCCCTCTAAGGAGAGACCTGCTGTCCCAGGCGGAGGGCCGGATCCTTCACCCGCACCCCACCCTGTGGCAGCTGTGGGTCTGGCCCCTGAGGGGGCGCAGTTCCTGGAGGCGGGCATGACGGCAGGAGCGGTCGAGACACTACTCACACTACTCTAGAGCCCCATCCACGAGATGGATGTACGGCCTGAAGTGGAATGTGTTCACCACCTGGTGTAGAGAACGGGCGGTGGACCCAGTTACCTGCTCGGTAATTGTGATACTGGAGTTCCTCCAGCACCGTTTCTCCGCGGGACTCTCCCCGTCCACGCTCAAAGTATATGTGGCTGCCATTGCAGCATTCCACTCTGAGTGATGGGCCCTTGGGGAGGCTTCCACTGGTCGTGCGCTTCCTCCGTGGAGCCCGGAGGATGAGACCCGTGACTCGTTCCAGAGTTCCCACCTGGGACCTGGCAGTGGTTCTCGAAGCGCTGCAATGTTACCATTGACGGCAACGTTGCCCTGCACGATTGCTCTAAAAGTTGCTCTGTGTATCATCAGCTTTACAGCAGACTCGCTGTACGTCTACATCCACACCATCTGCGCTGGTTACAGCATCCCTCACTTGACTTGAACCTTAGACGTTAAGTCAACACTCGCTCTCTTTGGTGTCATTTCACTGCATCTCCTCTTTGCTTGACATTCAGCGTCATGCCCGCAATTCAGTCATTCCTCAAACAACATGCTTTCTACTAAAGCAATCCGAAGTCCAGTCAATTGGGCCAGCTTACGTTCATCTTTTTCTCCAAAGTCCAGTCATCTCTGAACCATTTAAGACCCTCGTGAACTATAGGGAATCCTGGCACACAACCATGTCTTTTGTAAGGCATTTCTCCCATCCGTTACTTCGGTCACTCCTCCAGGATCTGAGCTACCATTCAGCCTACCGTGGCGTCATTCCCGAGCATCCGATACAGATCATGCACTGCTGGTCTTACCAAGCGTACCATCACTACACTTCAGATCTCAAGATCCCAGATCACCCAGTGTTCTCTCAAATAACTGGAAGCCTTTTGGGGGTCCGTAGTGCCCAGGCGCTACGGCGGATTTCCCTATTGTAGCTTCCTCACAACGCTTTCGAATCTCTATTCAGCTACTGCAAGCCTCATACATCTTCTGTTTGTTCTATAAATCTATAAATCATTTAATCGTATCTGTTGATTGTGGTCCTTGCTAGTGAATGGACAGGTAGCAACCTATCACAGCACCACACTTGAATTCACTGAGCTCCTGAGAGCAACCCATTCTTTCACAAATGTTTGTAGAAGCAGTCTGCATGCCTAGATGCTTGATGTATATATATATATATATATATATATATATATATATATATATATATATATGGAGAGAGAGAGAGAGAGAGAGACAGAGACAGAGAGAGAGGATGAAATGTTTTAAACATAAAATATTGATCTGAAAAGTAACTACTTACAATAGCTGTGAAATAAATGTAATGGAGTAAAAAGTACAAAATGTTGTGGGGTACAAAGTAACATAAAAAGGAATTAACTAAGTATTACAAGTACCTCAAAATTGTACATAAGAACAACACTTGAGTAAATGTACTTTGTTCCTTAACATGTTGAATAACCTGATGATATGGCGGTGAGTTGGGAAATGACTGTGCAAAGCGAAGTGGTGTAACAGCACATGAAGTGTTACACTATTGTTGTACTCAAATTATTTCCCCAAGATTCGCTGGTTGGCTCAAACGTCCTTCTGTATCACAGAGATGTGCTGTGTGCAGACAAACAAACTGAACGGCATTTTGGGACGTCCAGTAACTATGCAGTGTCCTTATCCACCACAACACCGGGATAACAGGAAGTTCCTCTGTATGGGAGACCACCGCTGCAACTGCACCAATGTGGTGAAGAGTGAAAGCAGGTTCACACTGCAAGATGATGTTTCTTCCAGCTATTTCTTGGTCATGATCACAGAGCTAAAAGCAGAAGATGCTGCAACATACTGGTGTGGTTCAGACTCACAGTGGAGCGCTGGAAACTACATTCGCTCAGTACATTTTAAATTAAAGGTCTTTTTTTCTTATTTTTGTTGATGTGGAAATAAATAGGACTAAGAATCAATAATAGACAATAATAAAAGGACAATAGAACTAAGAATCTTTTTCTCTGACAGACTTTCCAATCCAGACCAGCACTGTGACCCCTAACATAACTGCGGAACCTATTGGATCAAAATCAACACACGTTCCTGACAGAAATATCAAAGGCATGTTTATGTATGTATTTTTCAGATGTTACACACATTAACATGGTGGTGTTCATTGTGCCTGCTGTACTGCTGATACTGGCGTTTGCCCTGGTCATAGTTTATAAATGCAAAGTGAAAGGTATGTATTAACACAACATGCACCAACACACACATTCATAGACACTAACTGTGACTCCTTATGTTTTGTTGTAAACATGTGTCTCCAGGACCAGACGTCAGCGAGAACAGAAATATAGTGAAAGAAGATATCTACTACAATCTGACACCACCAAAAATTTGAGTATTATGGGGCAATGGATAAGACACATGCCTTTGGTGTGAGAGACCAATGTGTCCCTGAGCAAGACACTTAACCCCTCGTTGCTCCAGAGGCGTGAGACCTCTGACATATATAGCAATTTTAAGTCGCTTTGGATAAAAGCATCAGCTAAATGAATAAATGTAAATATAATGTATTGTCTCAACAGACCAACACACATTCATGTACCAGTGCAGTATTTGTCAGGACTAGCTTGGTCTTTGTGATTATTTATATGTAGCTGTTATTTAATTACCATGAAATATACTTCATATTGGTAAAAAAAAAGCTCAGAAATGCGACAGCAGGAGGACTCTGCAGCAGATGAACATCATTAGTACCCATCTATGATATCGACATATAAACACGATTTATTTTTACACTGAAAAACTCTGACAGTGTTAAAACACTAAATAACCTGTAGATTAATCATTAATGTGACACATGAAATGAGAGACACAACTTGTAATTCGAGCCCAAATGATACTAAAAGGCAGTACACCCTTCTACTGTATAAAATGTTGTTTGTGTGTGTATGGTGCAAATGCTTTTCCTTTCCCCAGCATACGCATCAGCCCTCATGGAGTCAACTGCACCTATTTTTTATACATAATATCTTGAGAATTGTACAGCTTTGGTTTGCTCGAGTCTTTTCTAGTTTAAATTTTTTTCATTTTGACCATACACATTTGGTGCATCCACACAAATATTTTAAAATGTTCCAGTCTTCTGTTTGTGTTATTGTTAATTTTAATTTATAAATATTAGAATTAGTGCTGGGCAACAATGAAAATGTTTAATCACGATTAATCGCAATGTTACGCGCAAAATTGAATAATGAATTCTGAAGTAGTGTATTGTGCACTTAAATGTACTGCTACGTCACGGGTAAGTCACAAGATTGCTGATGTAATTGCTGACGTAATCTGTACTCTGTGCATGCGTTGGCGTTGGTAGCCACCTGTCGGAAGCTCCGTCTTAAACCGGACTCTTATCCAGTTTTAATCCACACTTTTTAGTTAAATTTTTTATATCCTTTTTATTTAACTTAAGTTTTTAACTTAAGTTTTACGTGGGTTAAGGATTTTTAGTCATCCGGCATGGATTTTAAGCTAGATGACCGCAAAAACGCCATCAACGCTACTGACCACAACAAAGCTCCGGTGACTATGCTAGCCGAGATAACTCTGCCCCACTGCACACTCCTTAAGAAAGCGAACAAAAAGATTGCTGACCTTACGGAAGACATCCGACGACTTTCAGAGGAATTCAAAGAGAAAGATTCCCTGCTGACTGGCTTTATGGATGTGGCTTCAGTATAAGCCAAACTGATTTTTTCTCTTAGCGCAACCGCTAACATCCAGGACACCGTGCTATGGGACCCCTCTACCCTTCCGAGGCTTTCCTCTTGCTCGACTCCGAAGCATCAGTCAACCAGGGCTGATCCCGTGGTTGCAAGAGAGGCTCGGATGGGGCTGCCTCTCCTCTGCATATCGGCCTCTCCAACCGCTATGCAGCCCTGTCTGATGACACTCCGGTCCATCCAGCGGATGCACCTGCAGCTTCGAGTCTCCCTGATACGGATCTCTTTCGACAGATAGTGCCTGCCGACACTGTTGCATCTTCTCCACCGGCTACATCTCCCGCGCTGGCGCTTATTAAAAAAACTCCAGGACCTAATGCCATCACTCCCGTCCTCCATCACAAGGGTGATAGTCCATATGGGAACAAATGACACAGCTCTTCAGCAGTCCAAGCTGACAAAATCAGATTTTAACCGTCTTTTTAACTTTTTAAAGCAGTGTGGAAAGTCTGTTTTTATCTCTGGTCCCATTCCAACAGTTGGTCGCGGTGCTGGCCGCTTCAGTAGACTCCTTGGCCTCCACGACTGGCTCCAGTCCGCCGGCAGGGCTCACGGTGTGTGTTATGTGGATAATTTTAATATTTTCTGGCAAAGAAAGTCTCTTTTTAAGACAGACGGACTTCACCCAAACAAACGGGGCTCAGAAATGTTAGCTGCTCACATACAGCATGTGGTGCGGTCCACACATGACTTACGTGAATGACTAATCATTCATGCAGCACACCTGGACACACTACCAGTCACTGAACAGATCTCTGCCTCACTGCCACAAATCTCCACCTGCTGGCATGTAAAACTGTCTGCTCCCAGCGCTGTTCCAAAGACTTCTATTCCTGTCATCATCACGCATAGACCAGTAAACCGAAATGTGCACATCCCACACAGAAATATTAGTAATCTCTTAAGGATTAGGACAACTGCACCAACTCCAGCACCCAGAACAAACTCATTTAAAATGGCTCTCTTCAATGTGAGATCTCTTAAATGATTTTATCTTGTCTGCAAATCTAGATTTTATGTTTTTAACTGAATCATGGTTCCAAATGAATGACTATACCCAGCTAGATGAACTGTGTCCACCTCAATATGATTGTTTTAGTCAACCGAGGGTCAGTGGTCGTGGTGGTGGGCTAGTGAGCGTGTATAGGAAAAATTTTAAATGTCATCAAGTACGCTGTGATGAATTTAACTACTTTGAAGTTCTCACTCTTAAAGTTGGAGGGCTGCAACCTATCATATTTGTTATAATTTATCGCCCCCCAAAACCGAGCAGCACAACACAAAGCTTGTTCAATCATGTTTTTATCAACTTAGAAATATAGCAAAAATTCAATCTATGTTAACTTTTAAGGACACCAAGACCATTTTACACGCCTTCATCTCATCACGCCTGGATTATTGCAACAGCCTTTTTACCTGTTTAACCCAAAAATCTACTGATCAACTCCAGACTGTCCAGAACTCAGCTGCCAGGCTTTTAACCAGAACAAAGAAATATGACCACATTACTCCTATTTTAGCTTCATTACACTGGCTCCCAGTATGTTTTAGAATTGACTTTAAAATTCTATTGATCACTTTTAAAGCTCTTCATGGCCTCTCGCCTTGTTATATTTCTTAACTTTTAGTCCCATACACACCAGCACGTACCTTGAGATCCTCGGCAGAGGTCTGTTGTCTGTTCCAGAGTCTCGACTGAAAACTAAAGGGGACAGAGCGTTTGCTGTCAGGGCCCCGAGGCTCTGGAACAGCCTGCCTGAGGAAATCAGGTCGGCTGAGTCAGTGAACTCTTTTAAGTCCCTTCTTAAAACATACTTTTATAGGAGAGCCTTTCCCGATCTTATTTGACTTTATTTTATCCCTTTTATTTTATTGTATTTTAC
>NC_060153.1:22669977-22674390 GCF_021292245.1 Micropterus dolomieu
CTATTTTAGCTTCATTACACTGGCTCCCAGTATGTTTTAGAATTGACTTTAAAATTCTATTGATCACTTTTAAAGCTCTTCATGGCCTCTCGCCTTGTTATATTTCTTAACTTTTAGTCCCATACACACCAGCACGTACCTTGAGATCCTCGGCAGAGGTCTGTTGTCTGTTCCAGAGTCTCGACTGAAAACTAAAGGGGACAGAGCGTTTGCTGTCAGGGCCCCGAGGCTCTGGAACAGCCTGCCTGAGGAAATCAGGTCGGCTGAGTCAGTGAACTCTTTTAAGTCCCTTCTTAAAACATACTTTTATAGGAGAGCCTTTCCCGATCTTATTTGACTTTATTTTATCCCTTTTATTTTATTGTATTTTACTAATTTTATATTTATCTTAAATGTGTTTTATTGTTTTTTGGGTATTATTGTCTTTACATTTGTGAAAGCACCTGTAAATTGTTTTTGAAAAGTGCTCTACAAATAAAGATTATTATTATTATATACACAAAAGTGCAATAACATGTGGTATGCAAACACTTTAAACAAATAATGTGCTTTTTACCAGCAGTATTCCCTTTACACAGCAGCAATAAAACATTACCTAAACCTATAGGCTACCTAAACCCTAATCAAATTAAATATTAAACCAAAGCTATTTGCCACTGCCAGGGCATTAGGCCTACCTTTTATCTAGCTTGTTAAAACAAGTTACCATCAGAGTCCAGTTTTCTTATATATTTTTTTCTGAACAAGTATATCAGGGAGCAGCAGAAATACTATGTTCAGTAGGGTTGGGACAATGTCTACATTCAAACATCAGGATGCGGGATGGACGATGGCGGGATGCACGATGACGGGGGGTAGCGGACATTTTATGTGCATGTGTTCACTCGCACAGACTTCACTCGGTTAAAAACGTTACAAGTCGCGGTGGATTTTACAAGCACGGGTTACGTTAAAGCAGCATTGAACACAGGGTGCTGTTGTGCTGATGTTGGTTTGGGTTGTTTGAAATATTTGATAGGCTGCGTCATTAACAAGCAAGCGGCTCACCTGCTGCCGTGATAACGGATCGCGGGTTTAAAAATACGGAAAAGAGATGACAGCGTAAAAAAACTGCGTTAACGTGCAATAAAATAGTTGTCGGTGTCAATTAATTACATTTAATCATTTAGCTGACGCTTTTATACAAAGCGATTTACAATTGCTATATATATATGTGTGTCAGAGGTCGCACACCTATGTAGCAAGTAGGGGTTAAGTGTCTTGCACAGGGACACAATGGTGGGTGTGTCACAGTGGGGGATTGAACCCAGGTCTCTCACACCAAAGGCAGACATCTTATCCACGCACCATAATCACCACTATTTAATGCCTTAAATTAACGCGTTATTATCGCGTGCCCAGCCCTCATTAGAATACATTAATAGTTTTATATAAAACATGTTTAAGCATTAATGCACTTTGCATCTGTTCAATATATAAATGATTGCAACCACATAAAATGTGATTAATTTTATTGTCAACCTAATGAGACTGTATAAAATGTGTAAATAGCCTAGCCTACCCCATTCTGCAGGACACAACACATAAATGTAAGGATTTCATAATGTGGCCCAACAACCTGCCTGTGAGCTCTATAGTATGCTTGGTAATATAGGGACACAATATCTACAGCTATTATTTCTACAGCTAAAGCTGATGAAAATATTATTGTCAGTGTGATAAGTAGTTGTAATGTAGCCTACGTACAATGTTGTGTTTCTTATAGCCTACATAAACAGAAATAACTCAGGTTCAGTTTTAATCTCTCCAGTTTACTATTTGTCAGCTGACATGCAGAAGTATAGCCTACATTTTTTTTCTAGCTGTAGGCCTAGACAAAATAGCACTATTCAATCCCCCCCACATTAATACGTAGTGGACCATCGACTGTGTGATTGATAACAGCTGATACTTGCACATTAGTTTCTATCATGAGTAGGTAATGGCTAGATTCAGCTAGATGTCTAGATTACATATAACAAATGTTTCAACAGCATTTAATTGACTATATTATATCAATAAGATAATATACAATACACACATTATACAATGACATCACACTACATGACTCAAAATATTGAAATGACATATCAGATTATAATATAATATCTGACATCATTTGTGAAGTGATGTCACCACTTCTCACTCAGCAAGGAGTATAAATAGGAGCTGTCCTGGCTTTCAGGTTAAGATCTCCTCCTGAAGCTACACAATGCACATACAATATACTATGATGTCACATTTTTCTATACATATTTTATTACACTTCACTGAAAAAAAAATGTTGGATTAACATGAAAAAACATGTACATCGGTTGCACATATTAAAATACTTAAAATTATTTATTCATGTTCAAAATACTGAATTGTTATTTGTAAAGTTAACATGGCTCTTTCATGTGAACTTAAATGTGTTAACTTAAATGTTGTTATGTTCATTATATTCAATTATTATGTGTTAAAGTAGCACTTCTTTATTTATTGTATGCACTGTTTTTTCATGTTCAGTCAACCTCATCTGCTCAGATGGGTCTTACATCATTAAGTTATACAGCTTTCACGTTTTGTTTATGATTTGTTCTTCTGATTTATGATGAATGCTCTAAAACTATTGACCTGTAGTGTAAATACGAAATGTGATTTCTAAACGTCCAATACTCTTGATGGATTTCAACCTACATTTGTGTTTGCAGTGCATGGAGCCCTCAGTTATATGCATTGTGCAATGTCTCCAGTGTTGGATCCAACGACTTGTTGCTGGCGCTGCTTATCTAGGATCATGGTGGAGAAGTTGTTAGGAAGCATCTGAGCAAATAAATATATTGTCAACCGCAATGGATTAAGTATTTAATAAGTTTCATGTTAACACAACATCACTGAGGGTAAGGATCTTCCAGGACACTGGATCACATTACATGTAGTCCATTATATGGAATTCAAGCTCAGTCAAATTTTTTAAAAAGTAGTTGAGAAATACGGTATGAAAGAAGTACTGCACAACCCCAAAGTAATGTTACATGGAAACAATTGTAGGCAATATAATTATATAAAATATATATTACATGGGTGGATGAACTGGACAAAGTAAGTAGTAATATGAACAGTATTACAACATTATCTGGCTTCACTATGTAACATCATATCATATAATATGTATATTTATCAAATTATTCAAAACCTCCACCACACACTCTTCATCTTGTCCTGCCTTCAGTCATCCTTTTGATCTGGTCAAGAGTGTTTCTTCTTCACCATGGAAACGCTGGGTTGAGTCTCGGCCTTTTGCGTTTTCTTCTCTCTCTAGTGGGCCTGCCCGCTGCAACTCTCGGCCAAAAGCTGAAGTGTGTCAACTGCTCATCAGATGCAGACTAATATTCACACACACTCAAATAGCCTAAAAACCAATAGATGAAAATAACAAAATTAAAAACTTCAATTCTGCTTTATCAGGACTAAATGTGTGTGTGAGTGTGAGTGTGTTTGTTTGTGTGTGTGTGTTTCAAATAGGTTTGATATATAGTAACATTTCTCTGGCAGCTTCAGTAAACAACTATACAACTAACTATTCTGATTCTGATGTTGTTAAATAGCAGAAATAAACAAACCTTTTTCCAAACATAGCCCATCAACTTCAAAATGGGCAAAGACAAATAGAAAAGCACAGACAAAACACACAATCTCTTGGGTGAAATAACCAGTAACCTTCTCACTTTGACAGATAATCGAGTTCATAATAATAATAATATAATAATAATCCTTATTTGTAGAGCACTTTTCAAAAACAAGTTACAAAGTGCTTTAACAAGTGTAAAGAATAATACAAAAAAAAAACAAGATAAGAGCATGAAAAATTAATATAAAATTAGTAAAATACAATAAAATAAAAGGGATAAAATAAAGTCAAATAAGATCGGGAAAGGCTCTCCTATAACAGTATGTTTTAAGAAGGGACTTAAAAGAGTTCACTGACTCAGCCGACCTGATTTCCTCGGGCAGGCTGTTCCAGAGCCTCGGGGCCCTGACAGCAGACGCTCTGTCCCCTTTAGTTTTCAGTCGAGACTCTGGAACAGACAACAGACCTCTGCCGAG
Source organism: Micropterus dolomieu (assembly GCF_021292245.1). NCBI lineage: Eukaryota > Metazoa > Chordata > Actinopteri > Centrarchiformes > Centrarchidae > Micropterus > Micropterus dolomieu. The sequence continues at coordinate 22,674,106 of NC_060153.1, forward strand.
GATCTCAAGATACGTGCTGGTGTGTATGGGACTAAAAGGTCAGAAATATAACAAGGCGAGAGGCCATGAAAAGCTTTAAAAGTGATCAATAGAATTTTAAAGTCAATTCTAAAACATACTGGGAGCCTGTGTAATGAAGCTAAAATAGGAGTAATGTGGTCATATTTCTTTGTTCTGGTTAAAAGCCTGGCAGCTGAGTTCTGGACAGTCTGGAGTCGATCAATAGATTTTTGGGTTAAACAGGTGAAAAGGCTGTTGCAATAATCCAGGCGTGATGAGATGAAG
>NC_060153.1:22674490-22689325 GCF_021292245.1 Micropterus dolomieu
GAAATGTTCCAGTCTCTGCAATAGGATCTGATGGTCAATGGTATCAAATGCAGCACTAAGATTTAATAAAACCAGTACAGAGACAAGTCCTTTGTCTGATGCAATAAGGAGGTCATTAGTAATTTTCACCAGTGCTGTCTCTGTGCTATGATGAACTCTAAATCCTGACTGAAAATCCTCAAATAAACTATTGCTCTGTAGAAAGTCACACAGCTGTTTAGCAACTGCTTTCTCCAGAACCTTAGAAAGAAATGGAAGGTTAGATATAGGTCTATAGTTGGCTAAAACATCCGGATCAAGTTTGGGCTTTTTCAGTAGAGGTTTAATTACAGCTACTTTAAAGTACTGTGGTACATAGCCTGTTGATAAAGATAGATTGATCATATCTAGTATAGAAGTGCTGACTAAGGGTAAAACATCTTTAAGCAGCCTAGTCGGGATGGGGTCTAAGAGGCAGGTTGATGGTTTAGATGAAGAAATTATTGAAGTTAGTTGGTAAAGATTGAGTGAAGCAAAACAGTCTATACATATATCTGGTTCTACAGCTGTTTCTAAGGTTCCTGAGTTTAGAGATAAGTCGGTGCCAGTTGAGGGCAGGTCTTGGTGAATTTTGTCTCTAATATCTAGAATTTTATCATTAAAGAAGCTCATAAAATCGTAACTACTGAGAGCTATGGGAATACTTGGCTCAATAGAGCTGTGACTCTCTGTCAGCCTGGCTACAGTACAGAAACCTGGGGTTGTTCCTATTTTCCTCTATTAATGACGAGTAGTACGCTGCTCTAGCATTACGGAGGGCCTTCCTATAAGTTTTAAGACTATTTTGCCAAATTAAATGAGAATTTTCCACTTTGGTGGAACGCCAATTCCTCTCAAGTTTCCGCAATATTTGCTTTAATTTGTGAGTTTCAGTATTATACCATGGAGCTAACCGTCTTTGTTTTATTATTTTCTTTGTTAGAGGGGCTACAGAGTCGAGTGTCATTCGCAGCGAGCCTGCAGCACTATCAACAAGATAATCGATTTGGGAGGGACTGAAATTAGCATAGGAGTCCTCCGTTACTTTGTGACTTGATAATGAATTTAGAGCTGATGGAATCGCATCCTTAAATTTAGCTACAACACTATCAGACAGACATCTTGTATAGATGTTTTTGCCCAATGGCGTGTAGTTCAGCAGTACAAACTCAAAAGTTATCAAACAGTGGTCAGACAAAGAGGGATTCTGTGGGAACACTATTCAATGTTCAATTTCAATACCATATACCAAAACAAGGTCGAGGGTGTGGCTAAAACAGTGAGTCAGTTCATGAACACTTTGAGAGAAGCCAATGGAATCTAACAGAGAGATAAATGCAGTACTGAAGCTGTCATTTTCAACGTCCACATGAATATTAAAATCCCCTACAATAATAACTTTGTCCGTTTTAAGGACTAAAGTTGACAAAAACTCTGCAAATTCAGATAAGAATTCAGAATACGGGCCAGGTGCCCGGTACATTATAACAAAAAGAATTGGTTGCAGTGATTTCCAACTTGGGTGCGAAAGACTAAGAACAAGGCTTTCAAATGAGTTATAATTTAGTTTAGGTTTAGAGCTGATTAGTAGGGTAGAGTCGAAGATAGCTGCAACTCCACCTCCTCGGCCTGTGCCTCGAGGAATATGAGTATTAATATGACTGGGAGGGGTGGATTCATTTAAGCTAACATATTCTCCATCACCCAGCCAGGTTTCAGTAAGACAAAATAAATCAATATCGTAATCTGATATTAGTTCATTTACTAGTACACCTTTAGAAGAGAGAGATCTCCACATTTAATTTTCCTATTAGTTTGCACTATTGCACTTGTGGTTTTAATTTTTATGAGGTTTTTATGCACAGCTCCTCTTCTGTTTACCTTTGATTTAAATAATTTCGATGGTCGGGGGACAGACACCGTCACTATAGGTAAGTTGAGTGTGTAACGGTGGATACTTCTCACCCTCAACAACCACTATTTTAGCTACGTAGCGGAAGTGGCGGGACCAACAGCACGGGAGAAGTGGGAAGCAGCAGAGGTAGACGGCAACAACAGAACGTCTTTTACAAGTTTTGTACACTATTTCATCACTAAATCTACTTCTGAGAAGTTTTGAGGCAAGAAATCAACTGTGTAGATGTGGAATATTGACAGTTCTATGAAGCGGATCATAAATGTGCTTGAATGTGAGTTGAGGAGCTCCAGAAGTAGCAGCCGGGGAAGCTCGTGCCAACCCGTGGAAAGGAGCTAGTGCGGCCAGCCAGCTGTTCGCTCACAGAGCCCTCTGGTGCCACGGTCATTCAGACTTGTGAAAATGGCGGCTGAAGAAGCTATACAAGGGTTTTATAAATATTATTACCACTTAACCATTTTCAGTTATAAGACCTTAGTGTATGTTGTAGCCGGTTAATTTAGCAGTATGTAATGATTTTGTACCGGGAATGAAAACGCTAGCTAGTTAGGTGCATTCTTCACCTGAGGGTCGCTAGCTCAACCAATCAGAAGGTGAAATGCTGCGGTGGCTGGTTACGAGTATGTGAATCATCATATGTAACTGTTGTATGTGTTCATAAGAAACCGTTTCTACATACAGGTACTACACATTTATGTTACAGCATGCAGTGTCATTGCATTGTTCTGATCAAGTTGTATTTCAACCAGGGCATACATTTCTGCTCAAGGCCTGGAGGGGAGGGTGACCCCAGGCTTCATTAAGAAAAAGTGGGTGAACCTGAAAAGTTTGAGTTGATGAAGAGGGAACTTACAAATATGTCAGTGTAATACTGCAGTGGTGGACCGCCAATACTGTATTAGGAGCTGTTGTGGTGTGTTTGGCAGAGGACCCAAAAGCAACGCTCAGGATGAACAGGTTTTATTGAAGAGAAAAGGGGTTGAGGGAGTGGAGGTGAGGGAGAGGCGGACCCCGGGGAAACTCGGGCACGGGGAACCGAGGAGACAGAGACAACGGAGCCGGGGGCACTGGGGACCGAGGAAGTAAGGAGGCACGGAACGACTGACCGGGGGGTTGGTGGAGGAGTGTGGTGGCAGGCTGACTGGCTAAGCACGGGGGGGAGCCGGGAGGAAGCCGTGGAAGAGGTCCGATGGGAGAGGGCAGGGTGGCGAGCCCAGCTGGCGGAATGGAGGACAGAGGTGAGTGAACCTGGAGGAGAGACAGACAGACGCAGGGTTAGACGCAGGGAAAACAGTGCACAAGGAAACAGTGATGACGCAGATTACTCGGGGGGCTAGAACGAAGAGGGATGAGGTAGCGCCAGGTTAGGAGCAACAACAATCAAGCGGAGATGGTGTGGAGAACCGGGGTAGATATGCAGGCAGGGATGAGGTTGATTGCTGGCAGGTGTGGCAGGCAGAGGCGGTGACTGACGAGGTGCAGGTTCGGGTCGTTGGCTGGGCTCAGGAGCGGAGGGAGAGGGAGAGGGAGAGCACACGCAGGGGAGGAGACACTGGGAGGCAGGCAAAGTACAGGAAAAGAAAACACCAGGGGAAAACAGAATCACAAGCAAAATAAACAGGACACTCACCGTCAGCCGGGCTGCCACCACAACAGGAGCACCACTATGGAAACTAACTTCGGTTTATTGTTTATGGTGTTTGGTGCACACCCTGTGTAGTGTTTAATTTAACAAATTTATATCATCATTTTATATATTATATATATTATATTTTTTAAGCATATAACCACAGCTGCTGACGTTACAAATTGTTGATCTGATTTAGAGGGCTTTTCTGCTTTAGTTTGTTTTTTGCTGTCCTTTCTCCACAGGACCTGAAGTGTCCCAGAACTGGGGTCAGCACAGAGTGGGGTGAGACCACTGCTGCATCTCGGAAGTGGTATGGTTTGATGGATGAGGCAATTGGGGGCAGGCCATCTGTTACACCACCTGTCCTCATTGCCTCGTCTTCCCAGGATGTGGCGGTGGTCGAACCCCCCACTGCGGTGACCCCAGAAGGGGACACATCCAGAACATCCACCCCAAAAAGGTGACGGGTGGATGTTCTGGATGCTCTGAGGCATCTTCAGGAGAAAAAGGCGCAGTACGACCTGGAGCTCAGGCAGATGGAGGCAAAATCAGTAGAGAGAGAGGAGACCAGAGCCAGAGAAGCAGCTGAGAGAGAGGAGCAAAGACACCGTGAGGCAGTGGAGAGGGAGGAGAGGTTTTTTAGAGAGATGAGGGAAAGAGAAGAGAGGAGAGGAGAGATAGAGAGACTGCTATTAGGGAGGAGTGCTTCCTGGCAGTCTTCTAATTTAAAAAAAAATAGCTCATGATCTGCTGTTATTGTTATTCTAGATATTTAGTTAATCACAAATGTTTACACATGGTAAGGTAAGTTTATTTGTGTAACACATTCCAACAACAAGGCACTTCCAAGGGCTTAATGTAAAACATTACATGTGAAAATACATGAAAGAACATTTAAATACAACAAGAATATATAAAAGAACATTTTGAATTAATTGACAACTACAACAGTACTGCGAATGTTCAGTCAGCATTAACAGGCATAATCATGATCTGGTGCATAACACAGCATTGCCATCCTGTGCTTGTTCTTTGCTCCACAGTTGGCATCTGGAGGTGCTGGTTCTGGGTTGTCTCCTGCTGCTCCCTCCACATCATCATCATCATCTGGCTCCAACAGGTCCCCATTGCTGAGACAGATGTGTAGGACTGTGCAGCAGGCGGTGACCTCCAGAACATATAGGACATCCATATCCAACAAAGGTTAAAGTCAAGGGCAACTGGACTTGGTTGAAGATACTGGAGACGTTTCGTCCCTCATCCAAAGGACTTCTTCAGTTCTGACTGACTGGCAGGGAAACTCAGCTATTTAACCTCAGTGGGGTCGTTTGCCAGGATTGTCGATACTGCTGGTTCGTTAGTGTTCCTGGTTGCTGTAACGACAGTCATTACAGTCGTTAGGAGGCCAAAACTGAACGACCATCGTTGGTATCTTCACCTGAGGCCAATAGGTTACGTTTGTTGAGTTTCCTGGGAAGTGATGAAAGGACAGCATTGTAAGTGGCGGATAAGTGGTGGCGTAGACCCCCTCCTCTGTTCAATGACAGCTTCTCGACCCGGGTGTAGATGTAGAATGTGTAATGTGTGAACTCGATCTAAAGTAATATTATTTTTTCTTGGGTCACACTTAGCACAGCTTTTACACATTTCAGTTATAACCACCAATTAGGAGAATACTGTTTACTAAAAAGTTAAGTGTACTGACCCTTTAACACAACACAAGCACCACAGTACAATATATGTAAACTAAAATTATGAAACACTCAGAAGCAGCTTCACAATTAAAAAGGTGTTCTTTTAATTAAAAGGACAAATAAATAAAATATAATTCCAACTTAAAGTGTATTGTGTTCTTTTGTTCCAACAAGTTTCAGCTTAATATTGCAATTTTCTTTCAAACACAGTAAAATGTTCCTTTTGTAACGTTCTTATTATCAGACCAAATTAAATAACGTTAAAATAATAAAGCAAAATAATAAAACAAAATCGTTGCAGGCCTGATTCGATGCTTGTTTTCGTTGAAACCAAAACTTTATTCACGCTGGAGCAAAAAGTAAATTAAATAGGACAGTACCTTTTCCTTGAGATAATGGTGTCTTTCAGAAGAAGCTACCAATCCACTGGCCACCGAACTGAGCAGGACAGCACACCTAACGCAAACTCTTCTTCAAAACTGCAAAAGTTCACCCGAAAACTACCATATTAGCTCGTTAACCTTCGGTTCTCTATCCTTCCCTTCCTGCCCCCTTTTTTAACATCTCCTCTACTCACTCTTCCCCCCCTCCACAAACGCTAGCCAATTAACAAGCCACAGCCGATGTAACCAGATACACTTCTCTAAAAAAACACCACTATCAAATTAAACAGTTCTTTAACAACACAGATGAAATAAAATACATATGAAATGCATTTTAACACTTTAATAGTCAATATTTTAAAACCAATATTTTAAAACATGAACTTGACATTTTACCACACAAAGAGAAATATGTTTTTAACCTTTTACTCTCTTAACAAATCTAATTTATTTATTTATGCAACACACATAACAATTAATTGTATTTATGCATTTTTAACTGGGCTACACCCTCCCCCTTCTAAATGTCTGATGTCCTCAGCAGACTTTTTAGGAATTAAGCACTACAAGTGGGAAGTGTGGCTATGTGTAGCTAGCTATCTAGCCCTTTCCTATCTTTATGACCATGCCTCTATGTATAATAGTGATTGGCTGGTTGCTGGCTTTACCTGGCTTGTCATAGGTTAACCTGACCACTGGCTTCACAGATCTCTTAGGGCGGGTCTCAGGTTTCCTATTTAGTCTGCTTTCAGAAACACTATCACTTTCTATCTCTATTGTAGACCTTGCAGCAAGAGTATTTTGGTCTTCATCTTGTCTTAAATCCTCTTGTTCAGGACCAACTGCAGCTTCAGGATCAGAATCTGGCCTCAGATCTTGATCTCCTCCATCCAGTAGCTCACTATCCTCCTCAGGACTCTCCTCTGACTGCAGGGAAGCACTCTCCTCCTCTTGTAAGACAACTGATGGCCCTGCAGTATCCTGGGTCTTTTGGTCCAGGTTCTTGGAGCGTGTATGATTAGGCCTTGGAGGTCTGTAATAATCAAAATCAGAGTACGAATCTGAATCTGATGCCTCCTGTATAATTTTCTGGACCTCAGGTGTGGTTTTCTTCAGACTCTAAGAAGTTGCAGCTCTGGTCTTGGGTCTATCTTTATAAACCGGTAGATTGGGCATCCTTCCTACTAAAATGTAGGGAATAGGGCTCCATCGGGTTTCCAGCTTGTGTTTGCCTTTTAGCCCCATGTTCTTGAGCAACACACGGTCACCAACTGCCAAAGACTGAAAGCCAACCCTTTTTTCATATGCCTTCTTATTTCTTTAGTGAGACTTCAAGCTCGCCACAAATCTTCCCCACAAATCTTCCTTTAACTTCTCCACATAGTGTGAATGGCTCTTTCTTTTCCCATGTAATGGAAATTTGTCCCTTAGTGAGTCTTCTGAAATAAAGAGTCCAATCCAGATGTCTTTTAAGGGTTTTATTCTTTGCAAAGGGTCAGACAAACATACAGAGTGCAAACAATCTGCAGAGTGTAAGACAAAGAGCCAGTGAAGAAGCAGGTGACTTTATACTGTAAAGGTATTACGCAGCTATCCAAGGGAGGAAGGGAGTAGGGACCAGCTGTCCTGAGATGAAGGCCTCTCAAGGACAGTCTGATAAGAAAACTCTCTAACGAGCATCTTTCCCATGGGAAACTTCACCTAGCTGAAACATGATAAAATAATCAAATACCACACAGTGAAACACTGGTCTATTCTGATGAAGCATGCAGGGTGAAACAGTAAACACAGTAAAATATAAAATTTCCATCACACCCATCAGGAGACGTACCAAAGCACAAGTCTACAGAAAGCATGGCCTCTCACCCAAACATCAAGGGGTAAGGTGAATACCCTGTTGCATCACACTTCGTGCTATTGTATGCATGAACCAGATATCCTACATGCTGGCTCCAATGGCGTTTCTTCTCATAGCTCAGAGTGCCAAGCATGGACAGAAAGGTTCGGTTGAACCGGATCTCCCTGGGGGTGATACGGAGTAGTCCGTCACTTCCGGACTCCCATCATCATCATGGATTTGAGCGGGAAGGCCATAATGCACAAAATACTTGTCGACCAAGATCTTTGCCACCATCTGAGCAGTCTGGTTCTTTGCAGGGAAAGCTTGGGCATACCGTGTAAAATGATCCGTGACCACTAACACATTGCTCATGCCTTTAGAGTCCGGTTCCATTGACAGAAAATCAATACACACCTGATCTATGGGTCCTTTACTCGTGATCTGGTGTAATGAAGCCGCACGTTGAGCAGGTGACTTGCGGGTGATGCACTCTCCACAGTTCTTCACATGTTGCTCTGCATCTTTAGACATTTTAGGCCAAAAAAATCTACTTCTCAGTAGATCAGTAGTTCTTTCAGTTCCCAGATGTCCTAAGTCATCATGCAATGACTTTAGCACAGCTTCACGAAACTCTTTGGGCAAAACAAGCTGTGTGAATTCTTCACCTGAGGGTCGCTTGTTCAACCAATCAAGTAATCCATCTTTCAGGATCAGTTTGTTCTTTCTTTTGTTTCAGCTGAGAGTGCTCTGGATTGTTGTCTGTATCCTCAGGGCATTTTTGCTGCTGAACTGTGTAGATGTCCAGAACACAATCTGGAGAAGCTCTCAACTGGTCCACATACTGTAGTGGAACGCCTGACGATCTTGTGAGGCAGACGTGCTGACAGATGGACTTTACACCAGCCTGGGGAATGATCTTCCATTTGGTATTGTTGTTCCTTGATTCCTTGACAACAGGTCAGCATCTATGTTGTGCCTGTATTGAATGTCAAAATCATACGTGGATAGGGCAGCAAGCCATCTGTGTACGACAGCACTGAGCTTGGCTGTCGTCAGCACGTATGTCAAAGGGTTATTGTCAGTACGCACAGTGAACCGAGCTCCATAAAGGTAATCATGGAACTTCCCCACCATGGACAACTTGAGTGCCAGAAACTCCAACTGGTGTATCGGGTACCGCTTCGCTGACTGGCTCAACTTTCTGCTGGCAAATGCTACTGGCCTTAAGCCTTCCAAGTACTTCTGATAGAGAACAGCCCCTATTCCCTTTAAGCTTGCGTCCACATGCAGGATGTATGGCTTTTCAGGGTTAGCAAATGCTAGCACTGGTACGTGTCAGGCAGTGGATGATCTGCTGAAAGGCATCTGTGCAGGATTGGTCCCATCTTTCTCAAAAGGGTTCTGACTCTCTCAAGTAGTTCTTAATAGGGTCTTTGTTGTGCTTCCTACTGTTCTGTGTGGGAGCATAACCTTTTGTTAGCTCTGTCAGTGGCTTGACAATGGCAGTGTAGTTGGCCACAAACCTGCGGTAATACCCATAGAAACCCAAAAAGAATTTCAGGGTTTTCAAGTCAGTAGGCTGCCACCAGGTGGTGACTGCCTCAATTTTCTCTGGATCCGGTGAGACACCATCAGCTGATACAATGTGTCCCAGATATTTCACTTTGGGCCAGCCTCTTCAAGTCGGTCCAGGGCTTTGAGAAGTCTCTCCTCGTGTTCTTTTAATGACTTTCCAAAGACAATCAAATCGTCAAGGTTAACAAGGACTTGGAGCAGGTTCATGTTGCCAACAGTTTTTTCCATTAATCTTTGGAAAGTTGCCGGTGCTCCAGTTATTCCCTGGGGAATCCTTTCAAACTGGAAGAATCCCAGAGGGCAAATGAATGCTGTTTTTTCCTTGGGTTACTCTGCCATAGCTATCTGGTAATAGCCAATCCTCAGGTAAAGTACCAAGAACCAACAGCTTCCAGATAAGGAGTCCAGAACATCATCAATGCAAGGCGTGGTGTACTGATCAGGAACTGTCTGGCTGTTCAGTAGCCTGTAATTAATACACATCCATATGTTTCCATTTTTCTTCCTAACGATCACAATTGGTGATGTGTAGGGGCTGTGAGACTCTTTAATGATGCCTGCACACAAGAGCTCTTGAAGGTGTTTTATCACATCATCAATGTCTGCAAGAGTTAGACGGCGGGAACGCTATCGGAAAGGTATAGGGTCAGACAGGCGGATTGTGTGCTCTACGCCTTTAGCTAATCCAGCATCCCATTCTGTCAGAGAGAAGACTTTGGATTGCTGGGACAGCTTTTGCCTCAGCCGCTCCTTCCACTCTTGTGGAACAGGTGAGTCTCCAAAGTTTATCAGGTTAGCATCAAAGTCTGATGAGGCTGATCTTCCAGTGAGATACATGTGTCCCATCACCATTCAGACTAGTATAACTGTCTCTTTCAGTGACTGATTCTGGACCAAGATTCTGAAACTGTTAATATTCACTGCATGGCCTGGCACTACCATAGTCTGCAATAGCACGCTGGCTGGGAGTGAAGAGGAGGGGGAGGAGTCAACCATCAGGATTTCTTTACCAATGGGCTGCGTGAAGTCAACCCTGGAGACCACTTGGAGGTGAAGACCTCGCAGAGTCAGTAATGGCAAACTCATCCATACAGTCTGCTTTTATCCCCAGGGTTGGTGTGATATCAACCCCTCTCTCCCTACATTGCTCAACAGACTTCTGACATGACTAGTGTTTGTCCCTACAATGACAGGGGTCTGCTCTGCAGTACTGGGGCTTGGGCAAATAAGGGCAAGGACCGTTACTGCCTGGCAGGTTCCAGTGAGTTCAGCTGGGTATTCTAAATCCACCACAACATAGCCAAGGTAAGGATAGCTAGCTTCAGAATCACTCAAACCCCAGAGAGCAAGACCAGAAACAGGTCTGGTATCTGGTAGATACTTTTGATACCAGGAGTTAAATATAATGGTCACCTGGGAGCCACTGTCGAACAGAGCGTCACAGGAGTGTCCATTGACTCGTAACTGCACTATTCTAGGTGGGCCAATCAAACCTTCAGGTATTCCCATACTCTGTGGTGTAATCACAAGACTTCTCTTGACATCACAGTTAACTTCAGCTCCTGTGAAACTGGGGGGAGACTGGTTCTCTTTGGCCAGCTTCGGAGCTTGGATCAGTTTTTTAATGACTTTACTCTGATTTTCTTGATTATGGCACTTCGCTTGCAAAGTGTCCCTTCTCCCCGCAACGGTAACAGAACTGTTCCTCAAAATGTCTCATGGGTCTGGTGGGGGAGTTGGCAGTTCTGGTGGTAGCCTCCGCTGTCGAGACTGTGGTTGGGTTGTCGGGAGTATGCATCGGGAGATGTAGTCACTCTATGATCTAGTTTTTTCTGCAATCTCATTACTTGTTTCTTTAAAGCTGCCAGCTCAGAGTCTTGACGATTTTCACAGGGGTGTGATGTGGTTGCAGGTACAGTATTGTGATATTCTTTAGTTTCAGATGGCTTAGTCACCACAGAAGCAACAATAGACTTGAGCTCTTTAATTTCCGCTTTTAGGGTTTGAATCTCTGCCTGTTTCACATCAACTGCCTGTTTTGTTTGCACCTGGTGCACTGAAGTTTTGAGCTTCATCCTTGAAGCCTCATATTCTTGTTCAGCTCTCAGATCTCCCCCAGGAGCTGTAAAAAGGTCGGAGTGTCAGTCTTGCGTTCTCTTAAGCATAACTGCATGAGCATTAAGTCAGAGGCAACTGCACCTCTCAACAGTTGCTCCACTCTAGCTCTGTCCTTACAGCTCAGAGGAAGGCTGCCTCTCAGAATAACTTTAGAGAGAGCACTCCAGGCGTCTGAGAAAATCTGACAGTTTCTCTCCCAGTTGCTGCTGCAACAGTCGGAAAGCAAAATATAGGTCATCTCTGGGTTCCAAAAGCACTCTCCAGGGCTTCCAAGTATTCTGCAGGGGTTGCATCCGGGTCGGTGGCCCTTTAAGACTTTCCATTAGCCTTCGCTTCTTCTCTCTATCAGAGCGTTCACTTTCTTCAACTAGGAGCCTTGCTTGCTCGAGCCAAGGATCAAACTGCTCTTCACTGGTTGGAACAGGCTGGGCTCCAGAGAAGATGCGTAGGCGACGATAACCAGCTTTAGGTGGAGGTTTATTGGTCTTCTCCAAAAAATACTGCCTGTAGAATGGACTCAGTATGGTTAGTTGAGAGTTGTGCAGCGGGCAGGAGAGCTTTAAGGTCCTCCATAGTCCTTCCCTCAGCTTGCAACAGCACTTTCAATTTGCTATTGAAATCCTCATCAGCAGCTGGGGCATTGCCTGGTGACTAAAGGCCAGGGTTCTCCACCCTCAGGACGAGGTACTTCAGTAGGAACATTTAATCCAGTTAAGGCTTCTTTACATTCACATAAAACCATCAGGCAGCTTAGTCCCGGGTTAAAGATCCTTCCCGATCCTAACGTAATATTATTTTTTCTTGGGTCACACTTTACACAGCACAGCTTTTACACATTTCAGTTATAACCACCAATTAGGAGAATACTGTTTACTAAAAAGTTAAGTGTACTGACCCTTTAACACAACACAAGCACCACTATAAATAACATCAGTGGTCATAACTCTTTGCACCCACTATTAAGCACACTCACAGAGCTTGGTAGTTATCCCTCGTCTCCAGGTCGGAAACAGTCCAGGCGACAACCTCAGTACAGGAGCAGGATGGCAGCACTTCACTCACGGAGCTTGTAGTTATCCCTTGTCCCCAGGTCGAAGTTCACCCGAAAACTACCACATTAGCTCGTTAATCCTCGGTTCTCTCTCCTTCCCTTCCTGCCCCCTTTTTTACTTTTGTAAACTTGTGCTGTTGCAGAGGTTGGAGTCAACATGAACAGGAACCTGTGGAAGTCAGGTGAAGCTGAGGAAATGATGGGTTTCATTGATGTAAGAAAACAAAAAGTCTACAGACCAACAAGCTGCAATGTTTATTACACTCTAAAATAAAGCTGCATGTGAATATGGTTAACACATGTTAAATTTATCTCCTCATGTCTCTTCTGTTCTGTTTCCTCCTGCACTCTCTGTTCACACAGTCATACTGCTGATGTTTGGGTGTCAGCGAGAGCAAAGTTTAGGCCCCATGATGCTTTTTCCTAGACTTGTCGCTAGATGATGCGAGGGCACAGGATGAGACAGAAAACAATATATTACAAAGCAATAACATATTGAAGGTTATGAAATTCAGTCCATTAGTCAGTGCTTTAAGTGGAAAAAAATAGGTGCCCCCCCCCCCATTGTATGTTGACAATTGAAAATATAATGGAATATAATTCAGTAATCAACCTTTGGACAATGCAAATTTGTTTCTTCTATATTTCAATTGCATTACATGTTTTACTTTTGTCCATTGTTTCATTTGTTATTTAACATTTCTAGTTGCTGTTTTTCAGAAAGTGATAGACACATTCTGATCCTGACCTGTCCCCAGCGTCCCCAGTGTAAATGACACCTATTTGTCAATGCTTTTAAATGTCCTGCCCCATCCAGGCTGTGATTGGTAGGTTCACGACAAGTGACATTGACGAGCTACATTCAGCTTCTCTTCTCCCTCCTCTCTCTCTATGGGATTAATATCCTGCCTTGATTCAAAACTGAAAATAAAGTTCTGAAAGGTTGAAACTAAGTGTTTGAAAACTCAAAATCTTACAAAAAAAAGTTTTGGAAGATCGAAAACTAAGATTTGCAAGCTTGCAAAATGTAAAAAAATAAAAAAAAATCTCTGCAAACATTATGTTGTTTGTGAGTTTTCCAGGTTTGAAACCTTGTAAATGGTGATCTGAAAACTGGTATGTAAATGTGTGAAAAAAAGTTTTGAAACTCTGAAAATTGAGTTTCAAAAGGGCGAAACTCTATTAAATTACATTACATTTACACTCTTATTGCAGACTATTTTTTCAGAACTGAGTTTAAAGCACCCACTTTGCGGAGACACGCCCACACAGTTGCGAGCTTGCGACTCACGTGATTTGTGGCAGCGTTGTCACGCAGCTCTGCTCTGAAACTCTGAAACTCAGACTGAGCTAAAATGAAGCTTCGCAACCTCACAACTTAAAAAAAAAAAGACCAATGCTTGGCTGTCTGCTGAAGTACATCCAATCACAAGTCATATTTACTGGATAGAGGTCTGGATTGACAGACTGCTCCGCCAATGACAGACGCGGACAGGATACATGTTCAGGAAGCACGGATCCTTGGACGGGCTGGCTGTCTTCGTCCAAGAGGTGCATGGATGTGGAAAAGAAATCTGCAACGGGTAGTAGCTCAGATTTGTTCATCAGATCGATGTCACCCATGGAGTTGTGTCGGGAGATGCAATAACTGAACCAGCGTTGAGTAAGAAATAGTATAAATAACTAACTGTAATGTGTTAAGCTATGAGCGACCAAATCATTTGTTTTTTATTGAATTCCGTCCATTAGTATATTATTTTGGTAGCACATCACAACTGAGAAAAACACCTTAATGAATTAATAGATGCTAAAGGAGGTCATTCTTTCTTGTAAACCGTTCAGCTCTGTTTACTAGCACTGTAACTAATAAGCAAGGGTGTCACTTTGGGTTGTAAAGTGGGGACATAAGGTCTCAGATTAGGGGCATGATGATACATTTGGGTTATAAGATGTGACGATGCACGAGATCAAGACAAAAATATAGCACTATTTAAATGAAACTATGATGGTGAAATATATACAGTGCCTTGCGAAAGTATTCGGCCCCCTTGAACTTTTCGACTTTTTGCCACATTTCAGGCTTCAAACATAAAGATATAAAACTTGAATTTTTTGTGAAGAACCAACAACAAGTGGGACGAAATTTATTGGATATTTCAAACTTTTTGAACAAATAAAAAACTGAAAAATTGGGCGTGCAAAATTATTCAGCCCCCTTAAGTTAATACTTTGTAGCGCCACCTTTTGCTGCGATTACAGCTGTAAGTTGCTTGGGGTACGTCTCTATCAGTTTTGCACATCGAGAGACTGAAATTTTTGCCCATTCCTCCTTGCAAAACAGCTCGAGCTCAGTGAGGTTGGATGGAGAGCGTTTGTGAACAGCAGTTTTCAGTTCTTTCCACAGATTCTCGATTGGATTCAGGTCTGGACTTTGATCTGGCCATTCTAACACCTGGATATGTTTATTTGTGAACCATTCCAGTGTAGATTTTGCTTTATGTTTTGGATCATTGTCTTGTTGGAAGACAAATCTCTGTCCCAGTCTCAGGTCTTTTGCAGACTCCATCAGGTTTTCTTCCAGAATGGTCCTGTATTTGGCTCCATCCATCTT